>NC_060210.1:51277500-51588750 GCF_021130785.1 Homalodisca vitripennis
GTTGCAATAACGTTTAAACATTTCATAAAAAATATATATATTTGGAATATATTTGATCTATTGGTTGCGAGACTCGAGTGAGGGAACGATTTATTCGATGAAAGCCTGTTTATTCGTTCCAGTATGGCATCGTGTAACAGTTCATTAGCAGTGACACTGCCACGGTGACCGTTGACCGGTGACCGGTGACCCAGCCGTGCTCGGGTAAGCTCGAATTGCGGTAACGGGCTAGTTAGTGTGAAGGACCTACTCACCATCGGTTGAGGACCGTGGCGCGGGCGTGGTAACTCACTACCGACACTCTGTTGGCGTGCCGACCCGTCAGGCGCGGGTTTCTCCTCTACACTCAGTCTTCTTGTCTTACAGAAACTAGTTTCCTACTAAACTGGTTGCGTTTCTATAAATACCTGTGCTTACATATTAAATTACCTCTTGTATATTCACTTCAAGGACGTAGACAGTTTATTCTCAATAAACCGGATAATCTCGACCAGCATTGTCAGTTATGCCCTACTAATTTTTCACATCTACACTGTAACTAAGAATATCCTAAATCGGACGATATACTCGAGACAAATAACGCGCATACATCCAGCCATCCTCGTCAGTTATGTCTAGCCCTCCTCCTACTAATTTTTCACATCTACACTATAACTAAGAATATCCTAAATCGGACGATATACTCGAGACAAATAACGCGCATACATCCAGCCATCCTCGTCAGTTATGTCTAGCCCTCCTCCTACTAATTTTTCACATCTACACTATAACTAAGAATATCCTAAATCGGACGATATACTCGAGACAAATAACGCGCATACATCCAGCCGTCCTCGTCAGTTATGTCTAGCCCTCCTCCTACTAATTTTTCACATCTACACTATAACTAAGAATATCCTAAATCGGACGATATACTCGAGACAAATAACGCGCATACATCCAGCCATCCTCGTCAGTTATGTCTAGCCCTCCTCCTACTAATTTTTCACATCTACACTATAACTAAGAATATCCTAAATCGGACGATATACTCGAGACAAATAACGCGCATACATCCAGCCATCCTCGTCAGTTATGTCTAGCCCTCCTCCTACTAATTTTTCACATCTACACTATAACTAAGAATATCCTAAATCGGACGATATACTCGAGACAAATAACGCGCATACATCCAGCCATCCTCGTCAGTTATGTCTAGCCCTCCTCCTACTAATTTTTCACATCTACACTATAACTAAGAATATCCTAAATCGGACGATATACTCGAGACAAATAACGCGCATACATCCAGCCATCCTCGTCAGTTATGTCTAGCCCTCCTCCTACTAATTTTTCACATCTACACTATAACTAAGAATATCCTAAATCGGACGATATACTCGAGACAAATAACGCGCATACATCCAGCCATCCTCGTCAGTTATGTCTAGCCCTCCTCCTACTAATTTTTCACATCTACACTATAACTAAGAATATCCTAAATCGGTCGATATACTCGAGACAAATAACGCGCATACATCCAGCCATCCTCGTCAGTTATGTCTAGCCCTCCTCCTACTAATTTTTCACATCTACACTATAACTAAGAATATCCTAAATCGGACGATATACTCGAGACAAATAACGCGCATACATCCAGCCATCCTCGTCAGTTATGTCTAGCCCTCCTCCTACTAATTTTTCACATCTACACTATAACTAAGAATATCCTAAATCGGACGATATACTCGAGACAAATAACGCGCATACATCCAGCCATCCTCGTCAGTTATGTCTAGCCCTCCTCCTACTAATTTTTCACATCTACACTATAACTAAGAATATCCTAAATCGGACGATATACTCGAGACAAATAACGCGCATACATCCAGCCATACTCGTCAGTTATGTCTAGCCCTCCTCATACGCATTTTTTTAATATGTACTCTGTAACTACGTTATCAGTTTTAGTGTGAAGTTCATTTACTGAATGTTAAAGTAGTCCTTGATAAAAATAAGGCATGACGTTACCTTAAGTAGAAAGGTGGTAGTAACTTCCCACAAAGTAAAAAAATATAGGCGGTACCAATATCGGAGGAAAAATTTCCTATTGGGCTTTCCTTGTAATAATTGACAATATTCTGGGAATTAACTGACGGCCTCGGGGAGTCAACCACCTGTCGCCCGCGCGTCGGCCTCCTGCCACGGTATTGTGCCGAGGTAAACAAAGGTCCAGGAGCAACGATAATGGGAACCAGGTGGAAAGTCGGGAAAGAAGTGTGTGTAACGATGGCGAGTAACGCGCGTGGCTGTCGAGGTCTTTGTCTGGGAATTTGGGGCAGAACGAACTCAAGGCTGATACGCGTTATATTTTCATTTATAACAGAAAACTGCTTGGAGACACCAACGCTGTGTGAAGGGTGACGTAACCCCGTAGCCGCGGTAGTAGCGTTTACCTACGGTCAAGTGGGTTTGACCCTACCGACAATCATGATACGGCGTTTTTACTTTCTCCTACACAATGTCTTCGGGGAGAAAGTGTGACTGAAAAAAGGTTTATTTTAACATTGTGGAGGAAGTTCAAGATGCTGCTAATGGTACGACGACGGTGGTCTATTCAATCGTACTCTTGTGTTAGCAATCAAGAAAGTAAATTAGGTAACAATCTAGGTTACATCTCAATGTATTCTTAATAAGAAAACGAGTATAGTTTGTAGTATTGTAGTTTCTGCTCGTAAATATCCGAAAACATTTTACTATTTACGCTTTTAAAATTGAGACAATTACTAAAGAAATCGTCAAGAAATGAAATAACAAATAGTTGATTATGAGTTATTCCTAAACTGAGCATACCATATAATAAAACGTGTAATTATTTTAAATAACGGGATATTGCTAACCAAAACTTTCCACTCTATACTAATACAAGTTTTTAAGAGTTTCTTACTAATATTAAAAGAATAAAATCTACCTACTTAAAAAATATTCTATTGAATTCATTCACTTTTTATTTTAAATTTCAAATTAACATTAAGTTACAAAAGTAATAAATGTAATTAAAGAAACAATTACGTTTCAATTATCTGTTAGTTACGTAAAAAATATTAATTTGTCGAAGTGTAAATATTTGTGTAAAAATAAGATACAGTTCTTACATATCCTTATATTTAATTCACGTATTGATCAAATATCCGTTAAAACAATTAAGGAGAGTCTTTGTAAAAAACTAAACTAAATGGACATACACAAAGAATAACTAATTAAGTGCTCCATTGGCCACAATGTGCTACCGGATTTGGAAATAAGAAATGCATTCCATTCCCATTCTCTCTGTTCGCCACCTAAACAATAATGACTGATGGCGGATCAGTTAACACTTACACCAGCACCTGATTATCAGGTGATTAATAACACCTGAAGACCCTAGCCCGACCCTGCGGCACTAATCTTAATTAAATCTCTTGTGCATGTCGAGCCCCGTGTAACTGGTCTCTCTGGCCGGCCGGTCGTCTCTTCACCTCTCCGATCTCTTTGTCCAACATAATCACTTCATTGTAACTCATATCTGCCTCGTTATATTGTCCACTGCTCTGGACAAAAATATTGGTTCCAGAAGTGCGTTTCCTACTTGAATATTTACATCATCATCATCATAGTCTTGTTCTATAGATCGTACATAAAGTTGTTGAACAGACTTACATAAAGACGGACTGTCATTTTTAACTTTTAAAAATTAACATCAATACAGCTCTTCCTTGGATCAAGAGGATCTTATGTAACAAGTCTGAAGCCTCTAGGTAGAAGAAGTATGTATGTTTTGTAACAACTGAAATATTAATATTGCTTGTTATAGAAATACAGGATCCCAACTAAATTTTTTTTAAAGAATAGTTTTCTAGGACCTATGAATATTGTAGTTGTAAATTATTTTCAAGTTTGAAAAACCGCCATATTGGAACGCAATTACGCTTCGTTTTATCTTAGCCAATATATTTATAAGACTGTTTGATCTTGTTTCACTATTTCTTTCGGCAGTTCTCTATGATTGAAAAATTCTGGTGGCATTCACATGTAATAGAAATTTTGAACACCTTACAAGATGGTTTATACCAAACGATTAAGGAAATGGCTGATTCAATGTGAAAGTTTAATCCAGCTCCAGTTCGCCTTCCACTTAATGCAGCGTCTGGAATCTGTGCAGTTGTGCACCTGATCTAGACTATGAGAATGCCCCTTCACCTACTTTTATACTACTGTATTTTGTAGTTTGGTTTTACCTGATGTCGGAACGATATAAAGAGTTCGTTTTAGAGCTTATTCGATGGTGACTTTTTCATCTCTTCAGTCAGATATAACTTAGATACTAGCATTAACTAGACTATGAGAATGCCCCTTCACCTACTTTTATACTACTGTATTTTGTAGTTTGGTTTTACCTGATGTCGGAACGATATAAAGAGTTCGTTTAGAGCTTATTCGATGGTGACTTTTTCATCTCTTCAGTCAGATATAACTTAGATACTAGCATTAACTAGACTATGAGAATGCCCCTTCACCTACTTTTATACTACTGTATTTTGTAGTTTGGTTTTACCTGATGTCGGAACGATATAAAGAGTTCGTTTAGAGCTTATTCGATGGTGACTTTTTCATCTCTTCAGTCAGATATAACTTAGATACTAGCATTAACTAGCCTATGACAGTGCCAGGTTCCAGACGCTGGACTAAGAGGAAGGTGAACTGGAGCTAGCTCAAATGCACGTTTAGGATATGTTACATGTATTGCAAACCGATGTTTATTCTTCTTAGGTCTATAAACAAGGAGTTATACATTTTATCTTAATGGAATGGAATGACAATAATTTGATAACGAGTTTAGACAAGATAAAGATACATTTTTTAACCTATTTAAACCTGTTTGGCCTTTTTCTGACAGTTATTATTTCCAAAATCTGCGTTATTGCCTATGTAACCTTTAAAACTTAGGCCTCTTTTGCTCATATTCAAGTTTCGTAAACATGTTCCATAAGAAGTAATTTACTGTGTACTAGTTTTTGAATTTTGTATGTAAAATTTCCTTTAAATAATATATTTGTCGAAATTAACAATACCAAAGTAATAAAATAAACATATTACTTTTTGTTTTATTGATATTTCGTTTGTATACCATGTACCGTGTCTATCAAAGAATCAGGTAAGTTATTGAGTAAATTAAGCTGAAAACTCGAGTGGTATTACCAAAAGTGTCTTCTTTAAACGGAAGTAATTTATTGTATAGATATCCTGATAAAATAAATACATTTTTCTTGTAAGATGGTTCTCCAGTAATATATTTCGGCAATTAATGGCTTAAGAGAAGCGTTTTATCTGCCTAAAGGTGGCAGCGGCGCGACCACGCACATTACAAATGTCTTTCGTACCCGACTATTCTTTAATTTGCATACCTGTTAGGAGGCGTATAAATGTGTCCGGTTTTGCATAAAGCCTCATTATGCTGGTTCCTCTCTCATATTTGGCTGCTATGGAGACGTTCACTTGATATTATGACCATGAAATTATTTGGTATTTTATTCATAGCTATAGCGGATGGTGAATTTCATGAGACTTGTAATGAGTTAATTAGCAAGTATACAATTCTCGTACATTGATTGTGCTCGTCTCCACTATCTCATCCTGAAATATGATTCGGAACAGACTTGTATACATCAAGCATAGACCATCCATGTATGTAAACATTAACTGTCCCTCCAGGAGGGTCCATTTGTGGCCGGTATAAATAGGTACGAAGAAACTGTTGTGTCACTTATATCTGGGCAACTCAGTGGGGATGTTTAACAACAGCACAAACTAAGTGTAAATGCCGAGATATGCAAAGGATGCCTAATAAAACTAGTATACAACGGAACATTACAGTTGAGTTAGACGAGACTCCTTTCGAGTTACAGGTTTAGTAAGCTTCGAACAGAGCTTAGGTATCAGACTGATATTGTAAAGTGTGATGTTTCTCAGCTTCTTGTCTTCCGGGATAGAAACAGTTAACTTAAGCTCAAAGTATTATCGCCCTAGACCTCTTGAAAAGGCAAACGAATTCCCTTCTTCCAAAGTGACTTGGCCAAAGTATAGATCCATCTATCCCTTCTCGTGATGTCTTCACGGGAAGTGGCCAGTATCATCAACAATACTCAATACTCATCCCTATTATCTTGCCACTGCAGAAGCAAATGCTTTTTCGTCATATTCTTGTGCTAAGTAAAAAACGGCTAGGCTGAATTAATCCATATCTTTTGGGAAGTATCTTATTCTATATGGTTTACGATTTGCAAGCTCATTTCCTCAACAGACTGCCCAATTCAATTAAAGATGCTCCTCCTAAGGCGTTAAAGACTCGCCTTAAACGCTTCTTGGTGACGCAAGTATTCTATAATGCAGGTGATTTTTTGGCATTCAACTGGGGAACCGCCCAATTAGAAAACTGACTCCGCTATACTAAGTGGGTTTTATTGGTGACGGATGAAAGAGGAGTAACTGTAAACTTGTGTGCGCGAGTGTGTATTGTTGTATGAATGTCAAAAATTAAAAATCCCATGACTTTTGCCATACAATGTAAATATTGTCACCGCAATAAAAAAGGTTTTATTTTATTTGAATTTATGAAAATGTTTGTAACATATTTTAACAGCTTTAAAACATCTAGTCGTTTTACCAAGTAAAACTTATAAACCTTTGTTCAAAAATTCAATACCTAATCCATAGTACAAAGGTAATGTTCTAGATTTCTTGTGACATTTAAATATTTAGAACGTAAGAACAAAGTTGTTAACATTAGCCCTATCTATTTGACTTTTCTATTCAACACGAGGTGTTTACCGATTCATCTAAGTTCAAACGCGTGGAGAGTTTGAATCAAGATGACCCAATCAAAAGAAACTGTGGTAAATACGAAATCACGAGACACCACAAAGCAGCCGGCTCCGACCGTTTCGCAAGGCACGATATATCACCACGATGGTCGATAAGCGGTCGTGTTAGGGCGCGATTTATTGCGATCCCAGCGCTATCAGCCCGCGGGCCGCGGTCTGCGGGAGATCGGACTAATTATACAAGATCGGTAACACTGACGTACTTGAGATAACCGATATCAACGTGCGTAACACCGAATTTCAATGAAGGATAATTGAGGATATTATAATATGTTGGGGAAGCAGTTTTGTGGTATATACTATATATCAGTTAAACTGACTTGCAAATGGCCGATTAGGAACAGGAGTACCACATATTAAAACTGCTATTCGAAGAGAGATCGGAAGAAATATTGCAACATTACACTATTGCATACTAAACTCACATTCCCAAACTAATATAATATTAATCATCTTTACTGATGCCCGGGAGAGATTATTTTAGATTTGTATATAACTGCCAGTAGCACATACACTGGCTATAACAAAAATAGATGTTGTCACCACCATGGATTGTAAATATCAACTTATTTTGATAAAGAATAACTTCACTGATCGGAATAATGTACTGTGGAAAAGGATAGTTTAAGTGGTTGGGGGTGCTCTCATTATTGAAGTCTTAAGGAACCCTAAATCTGAGCGAGGCCTTGCCCATTTTTACTGGCAGTCGCTGGAACAGAGAAAGATCGCCTGAGATGTTACCCATTACCTTCCTCTTAGTGACTTTATCATAAAATCTCGGCAGGAGGCAGTCCTCTACCCTTACTTATTTTGGAAACCTCAAGAAACCATGATATCACCTGCAGAAAATGTATGCGGTATATCTTTCCTACCTTCTTCTCATACAGAAAACACATTGAATTGTAAGTACTGTAAAGTCTGATTTATGTGAAGATTCAGTACCTATATAATTAACTGATTTCCCACACTGACGATGAGCACCAAGTGCCAACAGAGGCGTGTACCGTACTTGCGGCCTGGCCAGGGGGTCGTCGGGCCGCGTGATTGTGGTCACTTTTGGACTTTTTACCACAAAAAACTATTACGGGCGCGGATCTCCCGTTGACTACCCATACAACCCCCCCCCCCCCCCCCCCGTTACTAATAACACTGTCTCAATGACTGTCTATTATCTTAGTCTGTCAGTGTGACGTCCCGGCCATTTACACAACTTTGGCTATTGATATTGCTGGCTGCTGTTGTAGACCTAGTTGGACACCAAGATGGTTATATCCCGACTGTCTATTACCTCAGTCTGTCAGTGTGACGTCCCGGCCATTTACACAACTTTGGATATTGATATTGCTGGCTGCTGTTGTAGACCTAGTTGGACACCAAGATGGTTATATACCGACTGTCTATTACCTCAGTCTGTCAGTGTGACGTCCCGGCCATTTACACAACTTTGGCTATTGATATTGCTGGCTGCTGTTGTAGACCTAGTTGGACACCAAGATGGTTATATCCCGACTGTCTATTACCTCAGTCTGTCAGTGTGACGTCCCGGCCATTTGCACAACTTTGGATATTGATATTGCTGGCTGCTGTTGTAGACCTAGTTGGACACCAAGATGGTTATATCCCGACTGTCTATTACTGCAGTCTGTCAGTGTGACGTCCCGGCCATTTACACAACTTTGGATATTGATATTGCTGGCTGCTGTTGTAGACCTAGTTGGACACCAAGATGGTTATATCTCGTTAATATTTTAAAGCTTCTACGGAACAAAATAACTATTACTATTATCATCAAATAGACAAACCTGTGTTATACATTGAATAGATTACATGGGATTTGTCGCATACAACAAACTGTTAGTTATATTAACTAAAATATTTTTTTGAAAATTAATAATTACTTAGTGTGAAAAATATCTTTAAGTATTGAATACAAAATTAGTAATATGAAATTGTAAAACTATTAAAAGAGGCAAAATGAGGTGAACCCAAATCATCAAGTGCAAATGGTGACGAGGGAACCGAAATCTTGATTAATCCAACATTTAAATAAAATAAAATTAATTTTAAATTATATTGACTGTTGTGTTAATAAAGAATTCTGGTGTGCCTTTTTGATAGGCAACAGTCGATAGATTGAGCTCACTACAAGTCTATATCTATAAATCAGTAAATAACAATTTTCAAGTAAACACAATAATCAGCGCCCTTCCAATTTGTAAGTAAATGAACGAACAAACTATTCTTGTCGTTTTATTTATATTGCGAGTACAATATTGCCCCAGTAAGTTCGTACTTAAACACTTCCTGTTTGACTTACTAAAATTCCTTAACTGAACTTTAAACCCATACCCGAGAAAATATAGTTTGGATTAAATATACGTCTTAAGGATACGTCTTTGTACATATCAAGTTTTAGAAATGGTTTAAATTAAAAGAACGTATTCGATTTTTTATTTGTGATTTCAAACTATTTTAGTACTCCTGTTTGATATAGATTGGTATAGTATTAATATGTATATTTATATGAAATATCTTATAATATTTAGTTATTGCTCAATTTATGCTATTAGATAAGTTGGGGAGAAAATGTTGTTTTATTTTTTTAATGACAATTAACATTTATCATCTATTGACTGCAGTAGTTAAGGAAATCATTAGCTAGAACTGCGCCCGCAATCTGTTGCGCCGCTATCTCCTTTTAAACGATACATTCAGCCATTTGTGCAGACTTAATTTTTTACGTGATCGATCCACGACTCTCTCTTCACGAGAAAGTATAAAGACAGCCGTCCGAGAGTCCAGAGGCGGAAGTCCAGTTGGGATTGGACGAGATCGGTATTGGGCATGCCTTGCTGTGATACGGTATTTAAACTCTGTTGAATACTTTAAACCGCATAATTGTAATATAGCTTAGTATTAAAATATGTATTGCAATTTACTTAAAAGTTATATGAAGAAATACCGCGTATGAACTACAATAATAAGTGGTACAACAATACCCACTCTATTGTTATTAACTCTTACAGTTCATAGCAGTCTGCATATAAAATAAACAAACATTATGGTCCACCTCTGCAGGAAAGTTCACGTCGGGCTGCAAGGTGTGTTTAGCTGGCGGAAGCAGACCCCGTGCTCTCGTGCTCCACGGCATCTGGCCTTGACATATCACAGAGCCACAACGGTAATGCGGCGTCAAATTACTCCTCGGCCTCATCTCTCGCCGGCCTTCAACTCTTCTCCAATTTCCGATATCGGCCACCCTTTATTTCGGGGCTCAATTTACCGAAGGCCGGATAGAATATATAATGATTATTAGCTACAGTTGGATGACTGATATACATTCTTGCAATCCTTGATCTTTCTGCTACAAGGCAATGAAAATAAAGGTGGTTTCAAAATAAATTGCTTTAAAGATATTCAAATCTATTGTTCTCTCTAAGGGGTCAACGGAGCTACAGCTCTGAAAGCCTCACCGCTCCGACTCCTCGGTCTGTGTAATATGTGTAATCACTGCAGCCTTGAGCTACCGTTCCTGATACCATCAGCAGGCTCATTAAAGACAAGGTCACCCGGAATGTCGTACAAGGGGTCGGTCCTGACAACAAGTGTGTATCGATGATCGTGCATCGGGTTACACGGGACATATCATGATTTTGCTCTTTCCGTTAGCTTGCTACGATGTCTGAGCTGTGGCACTTGTTAAACTATTTAATAGAGAAGCATAATTTTTGCACAGATGCTCAACGGTACTATTGAGTGGGGCGTATAGGCTTAATTTAGAGGGATGGGAAGACCACGGCATGACAAATTACTCCCAGCTGGTGTAACTAACAAAGGTATTGCATTATATTTTACTTCTCGTATGAGTGCCTATGAGATAACAGTAAGCCTTACTGGATTGATAAGGCATTAACATATATAGAAGACTAGTGGTCTGTACACTAAATGTTTAGGAATATCTAATCTTCCGTACCACTGGTGTACTTAATACTGTAAAACACATAATTCTGGATGAGTGAAATTGTACAGGATTGGATGCGGAGGAAGTCATATCTTCCATTGTCGGTCAGTTAAAAACTTGGTGATATCTCACCACCAGAGTCATCGTGCTTCATACAATCAGCTGCAGTACAGTGAGAAGTGAGATCTAAGTGGCCATTGTAGATCACAAATATACTAAGGGAGATCTTAAAATTCTGTCTGGCCAACTACGTATTCCGTCAACCTAATAGCTGCAAGAAGGACCTTTTACATTTCTTCCACTAGTTTAAGTGGTTAGTAGACAGTTGTCGTCCATGTCATGGTGCAGGGTGTTGTTTTTAGAGGTAACGATGAATGAGAGGTCCAGTGTAATGAGACGGAATGAGGTTTTCTCCCATGATATGCATGGACTTAGGAAAGAGTTAGAGCTATCTCGCCTTCCAAGTAAGGATACTTAAAACGCGGCCACGCTGAAGTTCATGAGGTCTGAGCTCTCTTCTAACACTTGGAGAAGGTGTTATTATCTTTTTGCCAAACTTTCATAGATCACCTAGATTCTCAGAGTTGTTTTTGTTTGTAAAGTCATATAATTTATAATGATTTTGTAATTTGTTATTTTCATTATCAAATTTAAGAACATAAATACCTAATATTTTTATTGGTACGATCTGTGAGAAAATAACTTTATATCCAATGTTAATGCTAATAAACTTTAAAGTCGAGAAACCCCTAACTCTACTACTAGACACTATCAGTAATACTGCAGTACCGCCTCGTTACAAACTCGGCAGTTGACCTTCACGATGTACTTTAGGAGAAATCAGGCGAAAATCACGAACGAGCTCGTACCGAACAACATTGTTCTCGGTAACAAGTACGGAGCTATCGCCGACCCCTATGGTACGCCCTCCGCCTTTCTTTACGAAGCTATTCAATCCGTGCATAAGTAATTGATAGGAGCATAAAATTGAATTTAAATTTATAACTCGAAATACGATACATAATAACAGCGGACACGAGGTTTCTAATGGATCACCGAGCCGTGTGATGTACTCTCAGCTATTACCGAGAGGTACGGCCTAGTTCGTGCAGGTCGGCTGGCTTTATGGCTAATGATGAGAAAACGATGCCATATGTTAAACTATCAAATATCGCGGCGAGGCGACGGCGCTGAGAGGGGTTCGCACCCCGGGATCTGGAGCACAACGACGCGGGAGACTTGAACGATGGGTCAGAGAGGTGAACCTTGTGTTGCTCGCCGTCCTAAATAAAATGTAAGCTACCACCTACTTTATACTCTTTTAACCAGAGAATGTTTTCACGTACGTCGCTAATGACGGAAATACAGTTGTTATGCATTGCGTGTATTTAAAACTCTTGAGGATGAGCAAATCATTAGTTTGTCTTCCTTCGTTTTTAATCATGTAATAAAAACACGCATAAAACTAGTTTCCTTATTTAACTAGTATTATTTAAAAAAAACTCTTACGGATTATTAAAACATACTTTTATAAATTAATGCTACTGGAATGATTTACAGCATTAAAAGTTGTATATAGTTATAACACGTCTATGAAGTTATACAACTTTCTTTACAGTTTAAAAGCAACTGCATGATCTCATTGTTAAGAGAAAAGCATAATTGTTTAAAGTAGAATCCTAAGTTACATGGTTTTATAAGGCCTATAAATTTATTAATTTTTAAATAAAAGTTTTAAACAATATATATATATATATATATATATATATATATATATATATATATATATATAATGTTTCCGATTCAATTATTTTGTATTTGGCCGTATCTGTCACATATGTGTTTAAATAAGCAAACTAACATATGATCGGAAGACCAAATACCTGTCAAACGAAATTTATTTTCATTAAATTGTATAAATGGCAATAGCCTTATTTAATTTCAATAAACATTGAATCACAAAAAGTACTTGCTCCGCCGGGAGTCGAACCCGGATCTCTCACTTGCCGGGTGAATGTGCTAGCATTACACCACAGAGCGCTTCCTTTTTACTTTACACCAAAAGTAAGCGCTCTGTGGTGTAATGGTAGCACATTCACCCGGCAAGTGAGAGATCTGGGTTCGACTCCCGGCGGAGCAAGTACTTTTTGTGATTCAATGTTTATTGAAATTAAATAAGGCTATTGCCATTTAAACAATTTAATGTGTATATATATATATATATATATATATATATATATATATGTATATAACCTTTAGTTATCTAGAGAATACAAATTCGCCATTTTCTATCATTTTAACAAGGTGAGCTCAAAATGAGAGAAAGTGAGAGAAAAATCGATAATATTCGTTAGATACTATATTAGAAAGATTCCGCACATAAATTGCAAGGTAATGATTTTATTTAATACACTAAGTCCATCAGCATGTTCTCATAATAAGCTCGACCGTTACAGGCAATAAACAAGCATCAGACAAGGTTTTCACGCTGTCACAACAATAAACAAGCCATGAATGACAATTACAATAAAATGAGGCGTGCAGCTTATCTTCCATCAGATGATGTACGAGTGCATTGTTGGCAGCCATTGTTGTAGTTCATTGTAGTAATTTGATTGTTGACTTTGATTGTTGTAATTCAGTTGAGCCAACAAAGGTTGTAGAACAGGTTGCTGGCTACGGGTTGTAGGCTTACTCCTACGCCACCTTGACATTTGGCGCATAGCGGTCTGCTAGACCCTACTGACCGTCCCATTCTAACGTGTGTTAACCGACCATTGTCTGATTGCGCGGCACGGCTCGACATGGAGCGGTGCGGTGGTCGTGCTAGTATTCTCGCCCTCATGCTGATTTCTCATTATGCTGCTGACTCACCCTCCCCCCCCACCGTAACTCTTTCTCTCTCTCCGACTAATTTGCCCGCAGAGGGGTTTTGTGTGTGCGATTAAATACAAATATAGTCTAAGTTTACTAACATTGCTTTAACCTCAATTATGATATAAAAATTACCAAATTCATATTCTTACTGCTAAAGGAGCAATCATGACTAATTGTAGTACCCGGCGAGATTTTATTGAGCAATTCATGTATACATTGTTATTTACTTCTCAATAAATTATACTGAAACTGCAATTGAATTGAATCGCTCTTTTTGCTTGTTTGCTTTTAAAAATCCTGATCTTGAATGTTAAAACTACCCACAAGGCGATACAAAAATGTGTTCTAAAATAAATCAATTATGTTTCTTTAATCTTTTTTCAGTTATGTGTTACCTTCATTAACCATACATGCATTTATTCAATGACGGATTTGAATTAGATTTTAGCTTCTTACATATAAATGTTTTGTTATTACAGATCATAATCCTGCTGATTGACTATTTTTTAGCTTAGACTTTGTTGTTCTTTGATTAAGAAAAAGGTCTACTAATATCATTAACATTGAATTTGAAGAAGCAAACATTGTTACGGCCAAGTGTGGATGGTTTTATTTTCTCATCGTGATGCGTGGTATAAGGAAGTACAATTAATTTTATTTCCTATTTGGATCGGTTCCATAGTTGTTTTAGATCGCCCACATAAAAAACTATGAACCAAATCCTTTTTAATAATATTTGGGTCAGAATTATATGCAATTTGTTATACTAGCATTAAAAATGGTAAAGTAAAAATATTGTCCATATTACAAGTTTGAGATAGTAAAAAATAACGATTCTTTATAAATTATGTTTTGTCTATTGTAAGTTAGTTCTTATACTCTCCTTATAGGTACATATAATACTTATTTGCGCCTTCAATAACGTAAAATGAACTTACGATGATTTTAAGTAGTACTTTAATAGCTTTGTTCACTCATTTTATTCTTGTCAAGCCATTTAAACATGCATGCATCATTATGCTAGATGAAAATATAGCATCAAATTCAGTTGCTTATACTAGTAATATTTTAAGTTAGGCCGGTTTTAATCTTAGCGACTCATCTTCAAAAAAGTTAGTATAGAACATTAGACGTAAGGTACGTAATCCTCCCACTCACAAATTAAAGGTAGCAAAGTGATAAATGTTAATAAAAAGGATATATTGTTTCAACACAGTGACAAATATCTTGACGATCAAACTGAAATATGTAGAAGAACGTAACTGAGAACCATGGTTTAGGTCACTTTTTAAGACAATAACAAAATAAATAATAAAATAACCCTCCCAATATTACCTACAACTGTCCAATCGTTGTATAATCGGCAATGAATATAACTCGAAATGCCTAGTTAACTGTTGAAGACATTCACTGTTATAAAATTAAAGAGTAGCTAAAAAACCATAACGTTCTCTCGTAAAATCTATCAAGTAAATAAAATTTACTGCTTATTTCGTTATGTAGATTACAAAGTTATATAGCTGTATAATTTCTTAGTGTCACTCAGCTGCGTCTTTAAAATGAGTATGTTTATTGTGGGTCAAGTAATACCGACAGCAGTGGGCCATAATTTTTAATTTACGTTGTGTTTTTATTTATATTAGTAGTATTTTATATAAGTAGAGTACCCGCTGCAATTTACGTGTAAGAGACCGTAAACGTTAAAACTGAGTTTTTGTACGACTAAGATACAGTCGGCAAATCATTCACAGTTGTCAACACATAACACAGCTTTGATTATAAGGATCGATTTAATGTGAATGTTGATTCATTTCAACTGTCGTTTAGAACACTGACATGATTATAGACTTGACTTCTGGAATCTGAAGTCCAAGTCTGTCTGAAGACACTCAGCAAGACCACAATAGTAGAGAGACTTGGCAATACTAATCAGTACTATTCAGTACTTAATACGTGTATAAAAGGCCATCCCAATAGTTAACAACCAACCTAGGCAGCCACGAAAACATCAGAGAATTGAGCACCTGATGAGACAAACCTCTTCTGTAGCCTACGTGTCTTTGATGTAGAAACGGTGCAACTCGAAAACAACTAAGAATTTTTTATGTTGTCGAGAGTACGTTATGAAGGTCTTCGTCACAGATTGGCTAGCAGATTCAAGCATCACCCCTTATCTTAATATTTGGGTGATGCTTGAATATTTGCCATAAGTAGTATTGTCAAGAGACTTGGTATTTCTGGATCTCGTCAGACAGAAGTGTCGCGAGATTCAAGAAGTCAAGTTTTTGACAGAGACAGATTTCATACGTTCTAATGTAGTGTTGGCAAATTGTGACTGCGGCTTGGACTCAAGTAGTTTACACCAACACACACGCACACCCCACACTCAAGAGCAGGATATTAGGACCGACCGTATTTCAGCCCTATTTGTTTATGTTACTTAGTGCATTATACAGGGTGTTTCCTAAAGGTGTTCCAATATTGTGGTATTTTGTTCTAGACTTGAAAATGAGCAAAAAACTTCATATGGAGGTATGTCCTAAAACTTTTAGTTTTCCGTCTATCTGTCTGTATGTGATTTTTACAAAAAAAGTTTGTTATTCGATTTTAATGAAACAACCACTGTTAGATTTATAATAAAGTTTACAACATTTTAATATTCTTGTAAAATTTTCATACAGGGTATCGATTTTGCGGAATTTAACATCAAAATTTAGGATTGGCTGCCATTTTGAAACGCGTAAAGATAATTTGTTAATATTTTTTTTCAAATGGGCCAACACAACTGCAAAGTTTTTACTTTACTGGTATAAAAGATATAACTTTTTTGGTAAAAACCACATACAGACAGATAGTCGGAAAACTAATAGTTTTAGGACATACCTCCATATGAAGTTTTTTGCTCATTTTCACGTCTAGAACAAAATACCACAATATTGGAACACCTTTAGGAAACACCCTGTATATGATAGTTTATATTACCTAGGTTTTTGTTACCCAGTGTAACCTGTTGTTATCTAGTGCACCTCCCCAATCATAGCCAGATTTTTCGTTTTTGTAGTTTTACCAAAAGGTGATTACTATGTAGATTGTAAACATCATAAGAAGAAACATTATGCCAAACAATCTATAATACACTGAAAAATCCGGGATGGAAAACAGCAGGTACTGGGGTGGCCCCAAACCTCGCATGTGAGTGTGGAGCTGCGTGCGTGCGTGCAACTACCTGACCCTTCAGAAGGAATCCCTAATTACTAATTATGTAAGCTGTAGATGAACTGGTCTCAATTTAATATTGTTGTTGACAGTTTGCAGCGAATAGTGGTACCATTGAGTTCCAGCTTTAAATGACTTTTAAACCCAGTAAATTAAATATAATAATTTTTTCTGTATGTGGAAGTCTATTTCAGGCCCGCGGTGGTAAAGGGGTGGTGAGCGGTCATGATAGCTGTGTCTGCACAATCATTACTAACGCTGCACGCTTTTGGGCTGAATCATTGTAATCGAGACAGTTTTGGCCAGAGACGGATTTCACTTTCTTTGGCCCGTAGGCAAGAATAAATTTGTGGCCTCCTGTAGAAAAAAGCTTGAGTTATGTTAAAACTGTCTACTAGAAGGTAAATAAAAGAATGCATTCTTAATAATTACGCAAGTAATTTTCATTAAATTTGAAGAACTATAAAAGAAATTACATTATGTTTTTAATAAAAATCATTAGTGCATAGCAAATTAACAATAGTAAGTCACTGCACATTTTCGTTTCTTGTTTTCTTTCACTCCTTCAAAATTCATGACAAATATGCGTTGAAATTAGTAAGGATAAGTCAGGCCTGTAGAGAGGCTATTTGTAAATCTTTCATTTATTTTGGCAGTGCCATACAAATTGTGAAAATTAAAATCATATCAAATTCATTACTATTAAAACAGAATAAATACATATACTAATGCTTGTTTGTAAAAATAAAGAAACGCAGCAGATTCCATACATGACCATGTAAAATAGTTATTAATCTGTAAAATAATATAATCGCATACAATTATATCAATCTTACACACGGTTACAATTGTAATTTAGTTCTCAATTGAACACGGCTCTATGTTAATTACTACTAAACATGTTATTATGCAGAGAAAGCCCAAGGCCTGATTATTATTGTAATTTAAAGATCCAATAAGGAAGTCCGGTAGTAAGTTTGTTTTAATGACGTCTTACTCCATTTCATAAATATTCCATACCGCTCGATTTTAGCCGAGCGTGCTTTCATGTGCGCATTATTAATAAATATTCTATTTAGTATTTATTACTCATTATAATTATTTATGAGGACGCGATTGATCGCTTCTTGCACGGTTTAATGTACCGTTAAAAGTTAGGTTTAAACCCATACAATTCATTCTTTTGAGAATCCAATTACTGCTGTGTCCATTAATTTGGCACTTGGACTATTCTTTATGGAATTTGATAAACATTTATACTGATTTGTTTTTAATAACAGTAATAATGTTAGAAGTTCACTACAACGTTGTTGGATTCCAAAAAGAGCTACACACTGAAACTTAACAACGATTCTACTAAATAGCATATCAATACAACTGAAATAAGATTACGGTATGAAATAAATTAAGTAAACTTAAACTATTAATTTAATACATTCTAATAATTTTGCAAATTCCTGCGAGTTACGCTCCAATCGTCCCTAAAGCAATTAAAAATCTTATCTCGGTCTCTAAATTTGCGAAATATTAACTTACCTAAAGAGCCTGTTAAATCTTATCGCCTTATATGTGTAGACATTGTATTATGACAGCATAATTGCGTGTTGTGTTGGTTTAACTACTAGTTTAAATTTGTTTACACTTATAGAGTGAAACCAAAACAAAAGTAACAACACTTCTTATTTGTACATCGTGTTAACAAGGCTAACCAATTAATTTATTCTGTATTTTACCTCAATGAACTAAATGAGAAAATGTACATGTAATGTATTGAATTTGGTTTCATTAGACATTGAGTGACGACATATTATTACAGCACCTCAAGGAACAGAAGTTGAGGGACTGTGCATTAGCATTATTCAACAGACCACTCGCTCCGTTATTCGAGGAAACAAGCAAGCCCAGTGAGACCGTGTATATAGCAAGTGAAACCACTAAGCGATACACGAGACACAAATGCAACGTTTATGACAGAAACTCGTGAAGGGGACATCGCATCTGTTTCTCACTGATGAGGTCCACGATCCTGATTAGGTATATAAATACAGATATATTTTTTAGACTGGACGGAGGAGAAGTATGGTAAAGCGAATATGGGTTGGAAAGAAAAGGATATAACAACTGCCATAATGCAAGAACTAAAATGTGTTAGTATTATTGATGTTAGTTTCAGTTTTAAATTTTCAATAACAATATCTACATCCGATCAATTTAGAAAACTTTAATGCTTTGAATGCAAAATTATTAGTTTCCTGTTTCTCGAGAACAAATAAGGCACTCAAATTTTTCATTGGAAATATAACTAGAACTAGAAGTGCAAAACCTGAAATACAAATTATTTGCAATTTTGCTTAACTTCTGGCCCTCTCAATTATGAACACTAAAATAATAATTCTATTTTTAAAATATTATAGGACACTATCGTATTACATCACAAGTGCTTTCACCAAGAAAGCTACGAACTTCGACTTTGTAGTTCCTCTAAAACAGTCTAGTGTTACTGAAATCATGGGAGCAGGTCAATCAAATACTCGGAATGTGCATAGAAATTGCGATCGAATCCACTGGTGTGCTAATTTTTAAATAGTTTCTCAAGACAAATTACAGTGTTTATTTGTATTTTTTAATTAATATATATATTTTTTTTTCAGGCGTATGTTTGCCAATGGATCCAAGACAAGTGTATATCTAAACACAGTAATTATTTCTTCAAATTGAGAAGCTCAAATATTTCGCTTGAAGAAATGAATTAAAAAGGTACCCAAAAAAGGGTAACATAATATACTTCGTATAAATATACCACTTCTAAACAAAAACAAATTAACCAGGTATCATATGTTTTTATAATATAGTAGTATCAGGCAGGTTCTATCCTTTCCAACAAAACCTCGTTGTATCAAAAATAATCCAAGTTTACTCTTCTTTTGCCCAGGACTACTCATGGCAGTTTCTGAAAGAAAAGATCAAGGGTTAAGTTCGAGGTCAATGGTCGAATTTGCGTTGCAATTATCAATATTCATAATATGACTCTTTTCGAATCACTAATTGAGGAGCTAGTTACTAGTAATACTACTGATAAAATATTAGAATAACATTAATAAACCTCTCACGCAACTTTCCTAGCTGATTAAAGTGGTCTTGACATAGTTGAATAAAGCAACATAAAAGCCGACCATGCATGTAGTAGACAGCTGACGTATCGCCTTGAGCAACCGTTCACACTCGATATGCATTACTATCGACTTTAAAAGTGACAACCGGAACGGAATCAATTTTTTATTTATCCAGCCTGGAGGACCAATCGGCTACTGAGATACTTAAATCGATCGCCCACAGCCAGTCGCAGATACATACACGCGTTCTATGTCGTGACGGAGGCGGAGGTGTGGCGCTGATAACATCGATCTAGTTATTGATTTATTCCTAACGTCTTATTGTCTTTAATTGGCTGTTAATTCCTTAATTAGTGCGGCAAATTCATTATTCTGTCGTCACGCTTTCACCGCTGAACAGTCACTCGCTTATTAAACATCGAGTGCATATCCGATCATGTCAACTAGAATATAATGATGTTCTACATGTAATAAGTAGGAGAGTCCAAGTTATGTATACTGAATATTGTATTAAAGTCCTTTTCATCCTTTACAGATGTATTTGTAAGAACATTTGGTGTTTGTTTGTTTTATTTTTTTGTTACGTAGGAAAAAGCTTCACAAACAGTTGTCTATGTGAGTAATAACGTCAACAACACCTAATATACATACATCGTTGCGTAGGAATAAAGCCACTACTTTAACTGAGAAGTCATGGGTTCGATTCCCGGACAGGTCAATAAAAAATATGCATTTGGGTGAGGACCATTTTCCCATAAAATGGTTTGTGTGACTAATTAAAATTCCTCTGACGTAAGAAAACATCCCTTAAAACAGCATACTTGTCTTTTCCGATAAGACTAACCATCTACTACCTGCGCGATAAGGGTAGCCAATAATATACGAGTATCACGAAATAAAAAATAGATGTAAATAAAGATTACACTAAAGAATAACCCACTTCTTTAGTAAATATTAAATTTGTGGTTTCTTTAGTTTGGCGTAGAAGCAGAAATTTTGAAACAATTATTCCAGATCCAATTCCCTTATTGGGGAAAACATCACCTAAGACATAAAATCATTGCACTGAAAAATCGGTGTTGACAAGAAGGCACATAAAATATAACATTATAACAATAATATTTTTCTATTTTACATTAAAATTAGCTTTTAAACAGATCGCAGTATTTTCAAGCCGATAAAAAAATTATTGAAAGGATGTTCATTGAAATTTCGTTCAATGTAATTTTGGATGAGTGGTAAGAAACTTTAACTACTATTAATACGGTTTAGTTTGATATTTCAAAATTTCCTTCTCCCCCCATTTTTACGTTACATTGAAGATGTAAGGGAAATCAAAACTACAAACAACAATTCGGTAGTTATTTACAAATGTTTGATACCTGCCTGGTCTTCGGTCAATATTCAATAAGTTTTCAGTAAGACTATAAGTAAAACTGTTGAATTCTTAAGAGAAGATTGTGAATAAGATTAACATATTCGGTTTGGGCGGTACTGGCCTCCCAGTACAACTCCGAGGAGACCAGACCTAATCTATGGAAATGCTATCACCTGACCAGCTGTAAACACATCGTTTACAATGTCACGTACTTTACAACGTACCGTTACTTGTCCATTCCGGCTCGCTTTACGTGCCGCGGTTCTCGATAAGGCACTTATCTGGTACGGTCCCGTCTGATTGTTTACTGTCGTCGACAACGGAATATTGCCAAACAGGGCAATCACTATCAGTGGCGTCATTTATATACGAGCTTAGGTCATTCCCTCTAACCATCATTCGTTTACATACTGTAAAATGTTAACCTCATCTTCAACTGTTTCTTAGTGCCTGATTATAAGATTCCCCTAAATCATACTTACAATTCTTCTCTGAATGATGAAAACAGATTTTATATTTTTTTCTGCATTCATATCTTAAAGAACTGTGGGCAAGATTTCTATAGCATCACATTTAGCTACATCTATCATTTATAGGATAATAGGATTTCGAACATTTACCATTGTTATAACTAATAAAAAATAAAAATAATAACTATGCTTTGAGTATTGAAATATACTCTATTCAAAAATTGTAAAATTTTCTAATCAATTCAAAAATAACTAATTTCCCCCCGTGAAATCACAGAGAGTGGCAACGTTGATTTTTCCAGTCTTCCTAGATGGTGCGTGAGACACGTGTTGTGTAGTGTTCTTGGTTCTGAGCAGTGACGTCGCTTGGGTTCATTCTCACCAGTCTAGAATTTATGCTGTTGTATCTATGACATATATTCTAGATTTTTGCCATTTAATGCTTTGTTGTTAAAGTTAGTTTAGTTTGTAACAAGTTTGTATAACGTATTAGTTTTAAATTTGGCGTAACATTTTAATATTTTGCACATATCTTAAAACTATAGCAAACGACTGAAATCTTGTAATCCTTTGAAATCAATCATCGTTTACAACAAACTTAAAACAACGAATTAGAATTTATGTATAGCATATTCGATTAAAACATCAGTTATCCACAAATATATAGTAAGAAATTAATTACATCAAGGAAACGACGGTGGATGATGCACGTTCTGCAATAATGACGAATGACTCAAAGATCGAGCTGAACTAACACTGTTCCTATAGTGGATAAACAACACGGGACCGGGAAGCTTATTAGAGAAAGCGACGGGAAAATTTGATTACGTGGTGAAAAATTACAATAGCAGAGACCGAGTAAACGGCCGGCTAAGTGAGCCTAATTGGTGGCGAGTTTTAAAAGTACGCTCGTGCCAGTTACATGGCCCATTGTTCCGACATTTTCCCAACCAGTATCTCAAATTGCAGGCCACCAGGAGTTCGCCAACCTTGGAAAGACCATTAAGGACTAATAGGGACACTTTTTGTCTAGTCACACGTACATAGCAGAGTAAAGGACCTCTTCACAAGTGTTTATTTGTTGCGGTGTCTTTTTCGTACTTTAATTTATTTCGTGCAGATAATTAATTCTTAAACGAGTACAAATTTTCATAAAATGTCGAAGTCCACGTCATGAGTAACTGAATGGAAGGAAAACCTTACGACACTTTTGTAAATAATCCATACTCCTATATTACTCCAAATGATAAACAGTGTGTTTTATCCCCACCCTGCAGGCCTGTAATAGATAAATAACTGAGCATTACGTAATTAGGTGTACCAGCCACAAATCAAACTATAATCAATTTAACCCAGGGTAGGTCTATCCACTTGGCCACGCTGTTAAGACGTTTATCGTCACAAGTGCGGGTTATAATGAAACATTACAGCAAGGTTCACGGTCGGCTGCGGACAAAATGGATCATTTTTGGCGATCGTGCTCTGGTTTTCTCAAACCCTGTGGTTTAGGTTAGGCACCGTTACGCAAATTATATTGCACTCAGGTCTTGCAGAATCCGGGGCGTGTACCATTGCCAAATACCGACAGAAACTCCCTAGTGTTAAGGTTACTTGTTGTCAATTATTGTTAAATCATTTCGTTTTTAAGTTGCTATTTTGACGGTAATAAGGTAATACGGTAAAAAGGTTTAGTTCTTATTTAGTGAACGATCTAATGTTGTTTCTATGTTTGTTTTTTTAGAAAAGGATAATTTAAAAGGATAGTAAGATATTTGTCATTTTCTATCATTATAAAAATAAATAAATAAAGACTACGTTCCAAGGATTCCATCTCTCAGCTTTTATTAGAGGACAGAGACATCAAAGCGCAATATGTATGCACTAAAATTTAAAATTCTAGTAAATATCAATCGATAATCCCATCATGAATTACCACTGAAACATATTGTACCCGAAATGTATTTCTGTGCAAGCAAAACCTTTCATCTAATAAATAAAATAGCTTCCAAACTACGAAAAGTAGTGTTCTCTTTTGTAACATTTATATTACATACAATTTGTATTATTATTTTTTGTTATTATTATTCCTGTTATGATGTGTTTGAAAATAGACACAAAGATAAATTACCAAACCAAAGTAGTACTATTTAATTTCTGTCTTAATTGTACACAAGTATTGTACAAAAAGTTTTTGAGGATGGTTGATAATAAAACAACCAAAACAACCCTGCTTATACCCGAATAAGAAGGAAACATAAATATTTGTATATCTGAAAGATAAATTATATAATATAAGTATGAATAAATTGTACAAAAACAACACAAATTTATTGATAAAAAATATATAATTATATCAAAAAGGGAAAAAATCAATGATTCATTTGATTCTTCAGAAATTGAAGAAACGAAAATAACAAGTTGTTGTGAACTAAATAGATCTGATAGCAGTACAGTTATTCCTTACGGTGACATGTTGGTCTGTGACCCACCTTGTCAACATCCGTATGACAAGGTGTGGGGCGGCATCGTGGGGGGGCTGGGGCGGGGCGGGGCGGTGTCAGACGACTTCCAGACATATTAATTGTACTAATAGCTATCGACTGAACGATTCAATTCTGCCATGGTTGTAATTTGTCGACGTATATAATTAAATCTGCGTGTTGTGACGTTGTAATACTAAAAACGTAGCTAATTTCTTCTGATTAATGTTATACTAGATTCAATTTGAAATAAAATAAAGGTCTGAACAGTACCGTTTTATCTGAATGCCTCATTTCAAATTTAGTGGTACTAATATGAAAACACTTTTACATAATGATATGTTAAGTTATAGGCTCTAATGGTGAACAACTTTGTGCATAACATATGGAATGTGGAATAGCGGTATACAAGGTGTATAATTTAGACAACGCTTTGCACAATTGTGAGGACTTACAGTTAAAGTGAGGTAAAACTTGAGTCTATCTCATTGTGTATACTATCCACTCATAACCGAGTTTAACGCTATCCAGTCGTTGTCATAAGTCCATGTTGCAAATTATGTTAAATGAAAACTTTTAGCATTTATTTAGTATTTGTGGATGATGATAACTTATCCATATGTTACATGAAACTGATTAGTTTTAACCATTGAAAATCTGTTGCCTACTGGACCATTAACAAGTTTTACTCAACCATTATAAGTGAGTGTAGGTGTGAACTGGGCGAGAATCCAGCGAAAGCGTAATCGGTTGATTTATCAGGTGGCCAAATTGAAAGCAACGTGCTCAACTCGTGATTCGAAAACACAGCCTCGCTTTGGAATATTTATTGCATGATTAGCGAATGGTTAGCAATTAGCACCAATTACAACTCTCCCACGTGCACGCGCTTCCACACGCGCTCTCACACACGGGGTGGCGTGAAATATAGGGACCTAACACTTCTACAGTCTTGGCTGAGTTTCAATTAAATGGAAAAGAAGTACTGGATTCATTCGAATTATTCTGGGACGTCAAAATCATTAATTTTATAGTTATATACCTTGCCTACAAACTGACCGTCTGGATACTTGAGTTTTAAGCTTCAAATGTGGGATGAAATTGGCCAAACCATGTTTAATGCCAACACTTGCCTACTTTGGAATTGGCTAATAGAGTTTCTGTTAGAAATGTATGTGTGCAAATAGAGAAAATAAAACTTTTTGCCTAGATTCAGAAGCAATGAACGAAATCTTACTAAATGTTTACATCTGCGGCTTTTGCTTTTGGAGATTGTGCTAATATTAACTAAAATATTCGTCAAATCAAAATATAAATGTAGTAACAATATAATTATTACTCTCGTCATAAAATACTGAAGCGCGACCTAGAGGGTTATTTTTATAAATATTACCAACTTTTAATATATTTATTTTAATACAGTTTGTATTTTGCTGTTACAGGTATACACAAGCTCTCAATCGTCTTATTGCTAACCTGTAAGTGATAACTTATCTACTAAACAACTAGCACAGAAGAAAAGCTTTCCAGTTGAACTGAAATATATTGTATTGTTATATCGCTTAGTAATTAGCCCAATGTGGGAATGAAACACTGACTATTTTCTCATAGTTAACATTTACATGGAACTGAACGTTATATTGTAGGTGAATGTATTATTTAACTTTTGTATAACTGTTAATTTGTATAAACATATTTAACTGTCAATCAATGATCTATAAAATCCGTTTGCATGGAAAACACGATATATGCAATGCAACTATTTTTATCTTACATTGACCACAGCCTTTACAATAGTTATTGTACAAAGTAGTTATTTATAATTAGCAATCAGATGTTAAATTCAACAAGAGATGTATAGGAATATATACATAAGTATGAAAAAGTATCCTATTAAATTTGAGTTTAGCTCTTGCTCATGTTCTTTTATTGCAGCGTTTGGTATGTGACGCTGTCTGAGACTTGACGTCTGGAGTCATACTCGTCCAAAGAAAGTTGACGACGAAGAAGCTCAAAACGAAACATTTATGTCGTTTCGACAATAAAAACACCTATAAAAAGATGAAGTGGTAGTCTCATTGGGTCATCAGGTACATAATTGAGTGCACTACGATGTGATGGACACTATGTCTAAGCACGGCGGAGCAACCAATTGAATTTTGCGTTTGTAGGTGTCTCTGATATCGAAACGATGGAGATGTTCCGTTTTGGGCTTCCTTGTCGTCGGCTTTCTTTTTGGATCTGTTCAGATGAACATGACTCCAGATTCCAGGTACTGCACCAGATACCGCACCATAACAAAAACGCTATACGCAACTAATTACACGATGATAATGTTAATACATTTTATTAAACTCTCGAATTATGATATTTTGTTAGTAAATGGCAAAACACTTCCCAGGTAGCTTATAGTAATGAGAGGATATTCTCATCTCTAATATAACAGCATTTCCTAGTCATTCAATTTCAAAGTTCTAACAGAATTGGGTCCGAGTTTTGAAATCAATGAACAAAATGATTTACAAAGACAAAACGTATATAACAAAGTTTCATAGCATTATCTGAGTGGTTTCTGTGATTTTATTAGTTTCTGTTGATAATACTGGGTTACTATGAAGGTACAATAATACAATACAATAATTGAAGCAAAGTATGTCTTGTCATTTATTAAATTGTTTGTGAAATTTAATTTTACACTGCAAGAACAAGAGCATAGATCTGGAAACTACTTTAAGCCGGGGTTTAATTTCTCAGATAGTACTACTACGTAGCTTTCGCGATGGGTGACAGAGTTTTTTTTACAAAATTTTACACGCACAATTACGCTGTGATATGATACAATAACAGAAATACTACTTTACTAAAACTGTATCTATCCACTACTTCAGTGTATGAAAAAATCATTCTCATACACTATTACGTTTAAGTACGTGAAGAATACACTAGACCCGAAAACATAAAATATAAATAGCATCTTTTTCCAGAAATTCAACACAAAGAAGAGTGAATGGCAAGGGTTGCCAGAATATGAGAGGACTGTGGTTCTCGTTATGTTAGTATCCGAATTATCTTGCCTTACGCGTCTTGTTATAACCCGTTTAAGTATCCTAATTTAGTATTTTTCTACGTATTTTAGGTATACAAATTCATATGGATTCGCTTTGGATTTCCATGGGGAGGTTAGCGATTAACTAACTTTCGTGTTAATAGTTATTATTGGTGTTATATCATTTAAAAATATAAGTTATCGGACGATTTGTATCGTTATATTTTACAAATATATAAAAATATCTCTTAAGGATTGGAATTTATTTTCTTCATAATTTGTCCAGAAACCTTAAGGAATAAGATTAGGAATTAAAAACATTAAACCGTAATCACTATAAAGCGTCGAACCCTCCTAAGTGGAAGTTGACGGTAAAACATTTACGCATCAATCAACTAAAGCATTAACTTGCTAAGAGTGGTTAGAATAAGCATAAAATACGTCACCAACACAGTCGCACTGTACAACACGTGCTGTACGCATCAGATTAGGTGACAGACTGTAGAAAAATATTTCAGCGTTATCTTATGGTTTTTGGCACCTAAAGAAGACACGGTTTCAATCCCTTGTCTGTACCCGTAGTAAAGAGTTTGGATTACCTACGGACCTACCAAGTCTAATTTATGTCTAGACCGAGCCGAGTGGCGAAGTAGGCAGTTTATAATTAAGCCGCAAAATGTGGAAGTCAGGACGCGAGTAACGGCTCTGTAATGGGTCCGTGAGAAAGTGCGCGAGCACACAGGAGCCGAATGTTAATTGATTAATCTATCGGTTCCCGTAATAGAGGCACAGTGAGACGCACCCAGAGTGTGTATATTAACCCCGCACACACGTACCCACGCGCACAAGCATACATTGCACTCTGGCACTATCCTGCTACTCTGGCAGTTTAATAGCTTCAGCGGCCTCATCATGCGGGGTAATTAACAGACAGAGGGACTCACGTGAATTGCATCTTAATAAGTATCCCGGCCGTAAGTAAACCTTGCTATTAGTCTCGTTGGTGGAGACGGCGCCACACTTCTCTTATATAAAAACAATTTTTTTACGAAAAATAAACGGTTTGGCTTGCTTAATTTTGTTTAATTTATGGCTTTCATCCATGTACGATCCATCAAAAATGTATTGTGTTACTGATCATCCTAGGTCATCCTTTCCTTATAAGAGCAGTTTTTATCGGTAGAAGAAAAGTTTGCACTTGAACGTAGATCTAGTTGCATGCTATAAATATCTCTTCATAAAGAGCTGACCAATAAAGCCATTATTGAGATCATCTTAATACAAATATAGGGTAATCTAAGTTTTCATTTTATTATTTGACTATCCATAGCTAACTTCTAGAAACGTTACTAAGAGTTTTATACAGGTTGAATAAAACAATTAGTAAACTTAATTGAATTTGTAATCACTATAAAGAAAGACACAACAATCAGTACCTTAAAATTTGTTTTTGATAAAACGTTGTTTGCTTGAGTGTTAGTTGAATTTATCTTAAAGTATTCTAAAATAAATCAATATTATTGCTTTGTATTAAAGATGTTTGTGGTTTTAACAAAAATCTATATTTTAACAAAAAGGATTAGTATTATTTTCTTTCCAAAAAAAGTCCTATGAATGGAAAGCGTTAGGAATAATGAGGAGCTCACTAAGATTTAAAATTTTCTCGATCATTCGTAGCTGTTGAAAGTATGGGATTGGGCCAGGGGTACTGTTCTGGTTGAGTAGGCCTACTCATCTATAAATAATGATGTAGCAGTGTGTTAAAATGAGGGTCGCCTATAATTATTGTTCTTAAATTACATAAATGTTTCAATTTGCCCTGTTATCTTTTTAAAATAAATCAATTCACGTCAACAAAGAAAACAGTTTTTCATTCAAAGAAACAAATAGTACAGATTTAGAACTAATTCAGACTAAACATATTTCCAGTTATATAGGAGCAATTATTTTGTTTTCCCTGCATATCCATGTCTTACAAGTAGGACGTAGAAGACTTCGGAAATAAATATTAAGTGCCGAAGGACACTTTTGTTCTGTGTGATGTAAAGCTATTTTATAATATGGCAAACTAAATTAGAACTTATAAAATAGTACTATTTCATTTTTATTAAAACATTATCAAAAAGAAATAAGATTTGAAACTGCCTAATAACAATTGGTAATAAGCTCTCATAGTGGTTTGACGGCAATAAAAGGAATAACAAATGCGGATGGACCCCGCCCCAGCCCAGAATGGTGCTATTGTACAATATATACCAGTGAAACAATCGACCACCAATAGCACTCCCCAGGAGGTCTTGCTGGAGGGACGGCCGACAGTTAAGCCCAACTGTTAACTGCGAGACTGTTAACTTTGTTAAGTGGTGTGTTGGAAACACCGCGCGCCGCCATAAGGTCCGCACAGCACCTCCTCGGCCGAGCCGTAAACGTCACTCGATATCCCGCCAATTTTATGGTATCTCGGGCAATAACATTTAAATAGGTCCTGCAGACAAGCCGCGGATTTGCATACAATGCCGATGTGGAACGGTGAGGCTAGAGCGGGATAGATGAACGTTTATATAACTGCAGGTTGGATGTGTTCTCACAACTATTATGCATATAAAAACGTAATTTTATGTTTCGTTTCATAAACCCCATTTACATGTATTATTCTGATGCTTCCAGTGCTAATGTAGGTTAATATATATTATAAATAGACGCGTCTGTCCTTTTTGTAGTTCATCTAATTCTCCGTTTGTTATTTGATAAGTAATTCGTTTAAAGCACACAGAGAGAGGTTATTGAATAAATATATCACCAAACAAGTAATTTAAATTTCATTAATTTCAGAGATGGGAAAGTAATATCTGATTTTTGGGACACAATGAAGCAACAGTGAATACAATAGTATGATTACATATCATATGTATTTCGTGCAACTACAATACGGATTTGGATTTTTCGGCATATTCCAACGCGAAAAATCGCGTTGGAACAATCTTTTGGCAGTGTATGACTCTACAACGTGAACATCGATAGTAGATTTCCTGGAAATTGTGTGATTGTTATATTTTTATGAACTGTATTTAAAATAAGTGTTGCTTATTCTTATGGATAATTAAATAAGATACAACACGAACATAAAAAATAAAATTCATGTAGCACAATATCACGTAAATTAGTGCTTAGCAGTACTTTAGTTAATTTAGTAATATCTACAATATTAGATTTGAATTTGAGAAACCTCTTGTGGGTAGTAAAGCGATTCGTTTACCATAATTAATAATCTACAAATTTATTATACTATGTGATGAGTAAAACATTACAATTGTATTGTAAAAAGTACACAGATATACACGAAATAAAATATTTTTTTATATTAAACAGTCATTATGTCAAAAACAATAATTTCTTTTAATTTTTTTATAACTATTTGGTTTTTAGTATATTTATTTAAATTTCAATACCTCAGCGATGTCCCGGTTAGGTTATTAAAGTCACATCAAACTTATTACTAATAGTAAGTAAAGTTTGATCATTAAAAATCTAACAGTTTTCCAAGCGATGGGAAAAAAGAATGAGGGGATAGAGGTCATCTTGGGTCTACTTTTCCGTATATTATTGTTTGGGAAATAGTCTCTGACACCTTGGGACAGTGTCTCTGCATATGAAAGAGGGTGCTGAAAACTCATAAATTGAAAGACAAATAATACAGCTTCCTTGCTGCTCGAGCGTTAGATTGATAGTGTAGAGCTTTCTGTAGCTCTTTACCTCTTTACTTGAAAAGTGTTGCTGATGACAGGGAATTCCTGAATAAACTTCAAAAGTTCCTTATTTTAAAATAATACTACAGTGTTTGACAATACCCAAAAGAGAGAAAAATGTAGACTTCCATAATAGTTTAACTGATTTTAGGTTTCATGGGTAACTCTGTATTGATTTATTACTTTTATATACCACATCATATATACATGTACTTAAACGATTGTCCTTGAATTTGTTTTGACAATATTGCGTTGAGTTGAATTGATTTGGGCCTAGAGTCAACATTAGTGAAAATTTAGTGACAGAGTGTATCTCTTTAAGAACAGTGCTAAACCTCATGCACTTTCCCACCCTTATTTCTGGATGAAGCGTTATCAAAGATGTCTCATTTTAAGTGTAGGCCTTACTAATACGCAAGCAAACGCTCTTCAGTTATTTTATCCAGTTTGTACTTAGTTATTATTTAAAAGATGAAGTAAACAAATTTTGAGATTTGTTCTGAATAACTTACATAAATATTGAAAATCTAAAAAGCTTTAGCATGCGTTTTAAATATATATTTGAAATAAGACATCAATCAGAATTCTAAAAGTTAAGTTCCAAAAAGTGCACAAGTTTTCAGACTATTCCTAAGGAGCTCCTATCAGGGGGTTTGTCAGTAAATCCACATATTAAGTAGGCTAGGCATCTTCTTCAAGTAGTGCAATAGCAGTTCGAAGTATTGCCTGGGCAGGGAGTGTTTTAACAGGAGTATATATAGTCCTGGTTGTTAGTGTGTGAGTCCACTAGCTTAATACGCTGACGATGTATTGCATTTTCTCCGTAGTAAAAAACATTTAAAACCGTAGGTTAAAGAGTACAGCTTTGTAGCTGTTGAACAGTTTAGGAATATCTGATGCAGTGAGCAGCTTTAAGGAATGATTTTGTACTGATTCAATGTGGGTTCGATCAGCTGTTGCTGAGCGGGTGCGAGTCGGTCGTCCAGTCGTTATCCCGACGTCTGATTTGATTACACCAGCACGGTTATTATGGTCGGCCAGACTTCCCGAAATAGAAACCGATCTCGCTGAAATGGATTGGTTTCTGAATGAGTGCAGTGTTCATGTGTAGAATGCCGTCATCTGCTCACGCAACACCACGGCCACACCGTGCTCAGACGGCATAATCACCACACCTTCATCGAACACACGGCAAACATCACAGCGGCATTGTTGCAGCGTCAGAACTACTACTCAATGTCACTGTATGACCAAGGAAAATAAATAATCGAGTTTGATCTTTATAATATCAAACCCATTTCAATTAGATAAGATTATAGTCCATTAAGGACATTCTGTAGTCTGATCAAATCAAATCAAATCATTTCTTTATTGCTTTTAGACAATATATAACATTGTATAGCAGTCGTCATATATTCAAACAGCAAATACTCTACACACTCACACACAGTCAGACTTACATTTCACTCATTCACACTAATTCACACTATCTTTGGATCCAGATTTTAAATTTTGGTAATTTAAGATATTTTTAGATATCCCAGCGACTCATCATAAACTCCTCTAGCGAATAAAATGCTTTTGACACCAACAGGCATTTGAGACGAGTTTTGAATTGGATTTGATTAGTTGCATTTTTTACACTTTCAGGGAGCTTGTTGATTAAGCCGACGCCAACCTGATGCGGTAAATGCTGAGATACCGCCAGTCTATGACTATGGACTCTAAAGTTGTCCCTGGCTCTAGTTTCATACTGATGAAAGTCCCTGCCCCGGACTAAAGTGCACTTCGATTGACAGTACAGGATCACATGATACATATAGAGACAGGGCAATGTCAGCAAACCCAGCTCCCTAAAAGAGTCCCTACACGACTCTCTGTAATTCAACTTTGCAATAATTCTAATTGCCTTTTTTTGAAGCCTGAAAACGCGTTCCATCTTGTGTTTGGCACAGCCCCCCCCCCACAGTCTCAAGCCATACGCAAAGTGCGGATATATGAGACCGAAATATGCCGTCATTAAGACTTCAGGGGAACAGTATTTAGCTAGGCTTCGCAAGGCAAATATGCCAGAAGTAATTCTAGCACATATATTGTTAACGTGGTCGTCCCAGGTCAGACCTTGATCAATGTACATCCCCAGGAATTTCGTGGATCCAGTTTCCTCTAAAAGGATATCGTCCACAAATACAGCAGGTTGCCTTGCAAATTCCCTTGGTCTTAGGCATAAATTGATGACATTTGATTTTGATTGGTTTGTTTTCAAATTCCTGTCAGTAAAATACTGAATGCATGAAGTCAGTTCCACAAATGATGTGATTTCCAAATCTTGTGTAGTTTTTCCTTTGAAGCAAAGAGTCGTGTCGTCGGCATACTGAATCAGATCACCATGCTGGATCACTGAGTTAAGTCTACAGACGTAAACTAAAAAAAGAATAGGCCCAAGAATAGAACCCTGAGGGACACCGTGGGCTATTTTAATTTTACTAGAGATGACATTCGAAATCTGCACGCATTGATCTCGATTCTTAAGATAAGAAGCAAGCCACGCGTTTGGCAGACCCCGAACGCCACATTTTTGTAACTGGTGCAACAATGTTTCATGATGCACACAGTCAAATGCTTTGGATAGGTAAAGAAATATGCTGAGCACTTGTTCTCGCCTTTCCAAGCCATCAAAAACATTGTTCAAAAGACTGTTTACAGCGTCAATTGTTGATCTTTTTTTCCTGAAGCCAAATTGTTCAGGATTTAGAATTTCATTGCTTTCTAGAAAGCTTTCAAGTCTTTCACAGAAAACCTTTTCAAAAATTTTGCTGAATACTGGAAGAATTGAAATTGGACGATAATTGCTGGTTTTGCAAGGATAGTCTTTTTTAAAAATCGGTATAACTTTAGCTGTTTTCAGTAGACATGGAAAAGTTGCAGATTCAAATGAAAAATTTATCAATTTTGTGAGTGGCCTCAAAATGTACCTAAAGCAACGTTTGAGTAACCAAACTGACATCCCGTTAGCGTCACACGATTTCTTTGAATGTAACCCCTGTACGACACGAGCTAACTCCTCCACACACACAGGGGCCAGAGCCATGGATGCAACCGGTTCCCTAACACCAATTTCATGATATCGAGGTTCTGAAATTGACGAATCAGTTGACGCCACAGAAGAAAAATAATTATTAAACTCGTTGGCAACCTGCAACTGATCATCAATTACGCGTTCATTAATTTTTATTGATATAGACTCAATGTTTCGGTCCAAGTTTGATTTTTGTGCCGATTCATTGATTATTTTCCATGCAGTTTTAGAAAAGTTTTCACAATTTCTCAGGGCTCTATTAACGTCATGAGCTTTAGCAGCTTGAATGACTTTTCTATAGACCCTTCGATATGATCTGTAAAATGTTTTAAAATTTTCGTTTTGTGTTTGGACAAATATTGAGTGAAAAAATTTGAGTTTATCTCTGGAAATGAGAATCCCTTTAGTTAACCAGGAATTATTTTTGGGTTTGAAATTGTTTTTGGTTTTTTTAAAAGGACACGAAACGTCTAAATAATAAATGAAACGATCATTGAAAGCTTGATACATGTCATTGACATTCTCAAAGCTGTTCAAAAAGCTCCAGGTTTCGTTTTTTAATAAATCGTTCAAATTGGAAATGTTTTGGAAATTGAAAGCTCTTTTAATTTTAAAAGATGATTTTTGAGTTTCTATTTTACATCCATGTATCACAACCTCCTGCGCAAAGTGATCCGAGACAGCCGTATTCAAAACAGAGACCGTGACGTTAGGAATTGTTTGTAATGACGTTGTCGATGGCAGTACTCGTCATAGCAGTCACTCGTGTTGGGGAGTTCACGGACCAATTTAGATTAAATGAGCTTAAAACATCCCGCAGCCGCTGGGTCAGGGGGTCGGTGGGATCCAAAACGTTGATATTTAGATCGCCAATTATAGTAAATTTCGATGAGTTTAAGAAAAGACCATTTATAAGATTTTCGAGGTTTGTAAAAAAAGATTCGGCAAATCCATTGGGTGATCTATACAACCCTACGATTGATATTTTTCCAAGAGTGTTAGATATGATCTTAACACCACTGGCCTCAAAGTTTAGATCGGTAATGTGATTAATTTTGAAATTTTCAAACTTCAATGGTGCTTTCACGAAAATTGCCACACCGCCCCCTTTAAAGTGCGTTCGAAAAAAATTTGATGCCAATTCATAATTTTGAATTTTGAACAAATTTATTGTTTCAGTTCTGAAACCGTGTTCCGAGACAACAAATACATCAGGTTTGAGTTCGTCACACATGAGCATTAGCTCATCTATTTTATTGGTTGCACATTGGGTGTTTTGATGTACCAATATAAACTTTTCAGTTTGTTTTGAATTAGAAAACTTTTGAAATTTTGGCAAATTTTGAGTTGGGTATTTTTCTAAATTTTTAACTGGATCCAAAGTTTCTCCTAACCTTTCTTTAAACAAGTGTCGACAATTGAGTTTTTTTGGTTAGGAGAGCGTCCATTTTCATTTTCCCTCTCAGTGAAGGTTCCTGCTACGGCGTCAGCGTAGGTGTCAAAATTTCCGGGACGAACTATTGGATGATGTGGAGTGTTATCCGTGCATGGAGTGTCCAGAGAGGGCACTTGAATGGGAGAAAGAGAGCTAGTTGATTGGAAGGGGGTGGAGATTGGTGATAACTGCAGTTTGTTTGGGGATGTTGAATCAGGATTATATTTTATAGGAGAGGGAGGGGATTTAGAGAACGGCAAACGACCCACTTCCACCAGACTTCTCACCAACAGTCCGGCCAGAATCCGCTTGCCCGACAACCTCAGATGCAGACCATGGCGAGTGAACCAGCGCCTTTCTATGCTGTTGATGTTTAGCAGCTGGGCTCCCTCGCATCTGGCACATAGCTCCTCGATATAATGGTTCACGGCGGTGGTTGTCTGGTTCACTATATGATCGACTGGGAAGTCGTGTCTTTGAGGGATGGTGGCCACAATGACCCGGGATGAGGCGAGGCGGGCGATTATTCGCTGCTCCAGATGTCGGTAAATACTCTGAGACTCACCGGTTGCAATATCATTAGTGCCGGCGAGTATGACACAACAGCTCCCAGGTGGTGGCGGGGCGCCGGACGTAGCATCGAGAAGTCCCGCTGAAGGCTTACAGATCCCACTTACTCTCGTAGGCAGTTTCACACGTTGCTGAACGAGACCGGCCAGATGACGTGCATGGCTGTCCCCCTCGATAATAACGGTCTGGAAGGGTAAAGACGTTGTAGGCTGCTCCTCTTGACGATGTTCAACCCCTATCGTATATCCCTCCCGACTAATGGCCTGAGTTTTAGACTTTTTCCGAGGGTTTCTCTTCTTCTTTTTCTTTTTCTTCCCTTTCTCCCCTCCATTCCTTGTTTTTGGAGAAGCAGTCTCATCGAATTCAGGTAAGGTGGCCAGGGGTGTAAATTTGTTTTGGGTCTCGATTGGGACATTCTTCATTGGGACGACAGTCCAAGTCTCAGTGCTCTTCCCGCGGTGGCACTCACATCTATCAGCCTCCGCTCTTAAACACAAGTTGTCGGCTTCTAAGACCTGGATAGTATTTCTGAGGCGTGATACAAGACTGTGAGTTTCCACACACCGTGGATCCTGACAGGCATTGGGCACTTGCTCACACTGCACAGCGCGGTCGATCTTGGATACGCATGATGATGTTTCGATCCGTGAAGTATCTGCCACGAAAATCTGATTGGTGAATTGCAGGAGGCGAGTATCTGATTCCAACGAGTGGTCTAGGACATCTTGATATTTTCTTTGAAGATCCGCAATCTGCAACCTCAATCTCATGTTTTCGTCCTCTAGTCCACGTAGAGCCACCGGTGCAGGTGACCCAACATGTCCCGCTGATGACGCGAGAGGCGTGGATGACGAGGGAGGTGTGGACGACGCGGCAGGCGTGGACGACGCGGCAGGCGTGGACGACGCGGCAGGCGCGGACGAAGCGTCAGGCGCGGGCGAGGCAGCAGGCACGGGAGATGTACCAGGTGTGGGAGAAGATGACACACGTGAAGACATAAGGGATCTCATTGTTGACGGGTGAGGTCCAGAATGTTTTTCATTAGAAGAGACAATCGATTCCCTATTTACATCCGTCTTCAGCGTAGCTCCACAAGATCTACCCTAGCAACGCCATATAGTTTCTCCACTTTTTAGTGTATAACTTTCTCTATATTTATAATTATTGTGTATTATGTGAGGTTTGCCGTTTTTTGTTAATTCTATTGAGATACTCATGATTATTTATTTATTTAAATATAGGAAAATTTAAAATTATTAAAAAGTTATGCACACGTCAAGTAAAATAAAATAGTACATAAAATAAGGTTTAATATAGTTAATAAAAAGTCGACAAAAAAAGATAACTGGTAGTCCTTGGTATCGAACTCGGGTCCTTGAGTTTATCAGTCAGTGAGCGTTCCACTAGACCAAACCTGATTGTAAACTTAAGTGCAGACACTTAATGATAAGGTGCGTCCGGCGTGATGTCAACGAGCGTGTGCACCTGTTTGCATGTTTTATACAGCACAATATGTACAGTAGATTTAGAGGTTATAATACAGTTCAATAAATTAAAGTCTTACCACGCCTAAAATTCTAAACACTGATAAAACACAAACATAGATACACATTTAAAATTCACAACTAAATACATACAAACATTACATTAAATTACAAAACTTTAGTCAATTAAATTAAAATGCCACACGATATAGAGTCGTGTTGGTAGTCTGATGGTTTTAATCTGAAAATGTCCCGACTGAATTTGAGGTTTTATTCAAGTAACCTACATCAATACAACCCAGTAACCTAACTAACTATAAACCATCAATTAATTCGTTCTGTATAAGCTATTTTTAAATATCCCTAGAACTGGCTCTATGGCGTTATATTTGAATCTTACGTTAAACTCAAACCTATACGTATTGCCTGTGATATTATAATGACTAAATGTGGTTTAAAACCTTAAAAAATTATATATCTAAAAAGTCGTTAGGTTTGTAACATTTTTAAACATTAATGGTTTGTTATAAGTTTAAGAAAAATCCAATTATATTTTATTGTTTTAATTTGTTGAAAAATAAAACAGTTACTGTATTTTAGCGGTTGGGTGTTTATTCTTTATTACGGATCAAAGTGCTTATCTTTTATTTGTTGGTTTTTAACATAACCAATAGATAACAACTGTAAATATTCTAATAGACTAAATATATAGAGCTGTAAATATATTTCAGCCAATTTAAACAAACAGGATATCGTTGTATTTCATAATCAATTCGATGCAAAATTGCTCTATTAATAACAGTGTTCAAGGTATTCTACATCTAAAACTTCTAAATGACGCCATTAATATACATTAATCAGTCCCCGATATTGGTTTTTTATTAGTGATCGATAATACTATTAAATCAATTTGTGCACACCTGTTTACCCAGTTGTACACTCATTATTCACCTGTTTATTATACGTTATTACACTAGTAGTATAGTTTAATCTTTTATCTTGGCTGGAATGCTATTAGGAGAAAGCAAGGTCGCTTGATCTTCAACTGTTGGAGACTAATCTCTACTTAATAAAATCTAATAGATTAATACTTGTCTATATGCCCACTATTTTATAATTGTTCACTTTATTGAAAGAGAAACGTAAGTAACTTTTATGAATAAATAGAAACTTGAAGGAGTTACAGGGGTGTGTTGCTTAGGAAACCACGAAATTCGAATGTGAAAATCACGAGGATCCTACCAATCCTCTCTGGAGATTGGTGAATCCACGGATGTCACAGATATGGCTAATGTTTGCGGTTTCTCCGACCGGTGTCACAATTGCCGGGTGCCGGGCTATAGTCTCAAGCCGCAGTCACACATAGGTACCACCGTTAGAGTTTTTGTGTCTTACCAAGGTCCACAATTAGCCGAGACGCCGCGCTGTTGTGGGGTCGACCTTATTGACAAGGTCGCAATATTCACGAATCCACTGGATTACTGTATTTACAAATTCGGCTGCGTTTTCAAAATTAGAGGTCCGGTCTGTCCTTGAGACGCGTAACGGTGCCACTTGCTGATTCCGCATTCTTGCATTCTTTCTCTGTGCTGTCATCTTACCCGATGGTAGATTTTAATGAGTTGCCCGGTTGACTAGTTTTTTTAGCTACCGAGGTATTGCATGGGTATACTCATGCAATATCCACATTTTTTTCTTTAAAAGGAATTATACTTATTTTTAGCAGTCTATATACTAAATTATCTTTATAGAACAAGATTTATAGAAAGTATTTATAACATTTTTTAACAACCTGCATTAAATAAATCTACAGTTAATTTCTAGGCCTAATACAAATTTAACACTACTTTTATGCATGTGTAAAACATTTCAAAAATTAAAAAAAACAGTCCAATTTCATAGTTGTTCGAAATCCCCTCCAAAATTATTGTACCAGTTTCGGGTCTGTAAACATTGCCCAGCCACCCGCATGAGTTCGACAGAATGTTTATCTGACATCGGTTTGGCTGATAAGCTCGATACACCAACTGACCCTTCACCTGTATCGGCTGATAAGAGTTAGCTGTTTGAACTGGATATTGGTTTGTTTAAACTGGATACTAGCCTCTTGTGTTGACGTGGCTGAAATGGTCACTCGAGCTGGGTCCTGTGTATCGAAACCGTTTGGGTCGGAGCCCTCTTCTTGTTGTCCAGGATTTTCAGAGAAGAGGTAAGGCAGACTCGACATTTTGCCATATATTTAGTGTAAACATTTATTTGGCATACTGCCAAATAGTTAAAACTAAATTGATATATCACTAATTAATACAAGTTATTAATTTATTTCCTTTAAATTAATCATAAGTTAATCATCTTATTAAAAATACATTTTAAATCTATATATATATATATTATCTATATATATATATATATATATATATATATATATATAAAATCTATATATATATATATATATATATATAAAATCTATATATATATATATATATATAGATTTAAAATGTATTTGTAATAAGATGATTCACTTATGATTAATTTAAAGGAAATAAATTAATAACTTGTATTAATATGTATATATAAAGGTTCTATAAGGATATTTATGCTATTATGTAACTGTTAAAGTAATATTCACTTCAATTAGTTATTAGTCAATTACTACGTAGTTTTCAGTTAAAATTTTATATTTTTTCTTTTTTTAATTAAATGGTAGTATTAAATATTCACGTGAATAATAATTTGAGTTAATCAATCATTGTTGAGTATGAAATAATGTCTAATTAGATATTGCTAAATTTTTAACATCTAGATGAATACCAAGATACAAACTGTCTTTTAGTTACCAACTGAAAACTGTATTAGTATCTTTCCTCTTGGCTATTAAATCCGCTTAAATATTAGTTGATTTTTGTAATTATTGTATTACATTGTAAATGTAAAACTGGTATTTTGGATATTAGTGCGGACTTGACCCACATTTACCTCATCAGGAGAACTCCAAATCATGGGGCAACATTCCTCCGACAATTTCGTTTCGGATTACTTATTTCTTTTAGGAATAGTTACTGAGATTCTCTATAAAATATTTAATTTAACGTCCATATTATCGTTCCAATGTTATTATGACTTACAATTTTTTAATATTTACTATGGGTTGGACCTTATTTTCCGTTACGAGTTCTAAATGGATGCCCTGAATAGTTTATTTCTACTTAAAAAAGTAGACTTGAGGTTTTCCAAACCCGACCTTCTCCTTGAGCGATCGAGGCACTCTAGAGACTGGAATATCCAGAAGTCAAGTAAATTCTGAGAGTAAGAAAATTTTGACTTATGGCTCCAAACTTTCGGTGCAATTCAGTAATCCTAAAGGGAGAGGGGCAATTCTAAGGAAAGTGAGGAGCGAAAGAACTAGCCAATGAAAAACGAGACTGAGGGTCCTCGAGTGGAGTTCAGTTTATCTGGCACTTAATATTCAGTAAGCGGATAACTACATTAATAATAATAAAATTAAATAAAACTACGGCCCGGGCCTACCAAATGACGTGGCTGTTATCACAGAAAGGTGATCAAGAGAATGCTAAGCAGGCCCCCACCTCCCGCCACCCGCGCCGTTACAGTGTGAAATATGAAGTCGTCGATCCGGAACTGCCGTCATGACATTGGCAACAACCTACCACACGGGACAAGGTGGCCGAACTTACAAAACTCCTGTTGTCTTCAAGATAAAGCCACTCGGAGAAATTTAATTTTCTTATTGATGATGTCCTAAGAATATATCCTCAATAATTAATCATGGATATAGATAGATAGACGTTGCAGACAATATTTAGAAGTTTATATACGATATTAAAATATTGTACAAAAATATTGTAAGTATTCATTTTATTGAATAGCTTTTATAATACTTTATTTCATGCTATTTTACACAACCGTTTTCAAATATTTCCGAAATATATTTAGTACAGTTGGAGAAGGGAATAACTTTTATATTGAGAACTTACTCTTTTGGATTTTGTGTTTTTGTTATCAATAACATAGTGAGGATGACAATTTTCGTTATGATTAAGAAAATTTGTACTTTAATAGCATCGTAGCGTTTTTACCTTAATATCCTATCTCTATTTGGAATATAAAACCTCACATACGTATACGAGTATGTGTAAACGCTCGTACCAAGAAACCAGCAGAAGCTAACATTTATCCTGTTTTTTTCCATCAATCTACTTATCTCGGTATAATTTCAATAGGTGACATGAACTGCTATTAAAATGTGAAAGTTTTAATGTGGTTTACTATGGTAATAAACAATTTATATCAATATTTTACGTAAATAGTAGTGTGAAGTTTTGAAATTTATAAACAAATGCTATTAATTTGTGTGGAACTGAACATTTTGATGAGAGTTGACATCGCTCGCGTAGTTATAAGAAATAAGACAATCAAGATAGTTTTTGTATTAAAAAATTTCGTACCTATAATTTACTATTGGCGGATGGGAGGGTTAATTAGTTAAAGATATTTTGTAAATATATTGTACTGAGCATTATAACAGACGATTGAGTAGGGTGGTAATTGTGATCAATTTAAATTAAGATTTTTGCGGTAAAAATTATATCAAAATTAAAATTTGTACATACCTGGCCTTTCCTCTTTTAATGCTATCACAGACCACATATTGTCTTACACACTTTAGAATGAGTTCTTCAAGTCGGAAACGGCAACATGAGGCCCATGGCCTCTAGTAGTTTTTCATCTTCTTCAGGAGTAAACAGCAAAACTCGGTTGCTGCGCCATGCTTTGAGATCATTTCTGAAACATCGTAGTTATTCAGTTGTGCACCTGATCAGGCAAGGAGAACACTCTTCATCCAGATCGTGTCTGAGGTCAAAACGATGCAAGGAGTAAGTTTTAAACGTCTTCGCCTCCGACTTATTTTTGGATCTCTTCATACAGACGTGGACCTTAGTTTACATGAGTCGAGTCTGTGACTGTGTCAGATTTCAGACAACACATTCAGCGGAAGGTGAAATGGAATCGATTTAAAATTCACATTGAATCAACCCTTCCCTCCATTGCTGTGTTGGATGTAAATAGCGGTTTCGTATACTATGAGATTATTAGTAACCAAATAACGACCTCATTCAGCACAAAACGTAACGTTATAAGTATTCAATAAATCGTTGTATTTAATTTGTAAAGACATTATCTAATAATACAATAGCATCCTGACGGAAAATTCTTTCCAAAAACTCATGATACTGTCACATTTAGTAGCTTTTATTGAGCTTAATAAAATCTAAAATAGTTCTTTAAAATATCCAACTTTATACCTGGAAGTATTTGGACTGAAAAGAGATATATTACCAAGAATTTGTGCTGGATTAATACTTTTACCCAGCTCTAAGTTACACCCAGATCCTTCATTGTATAACTAATGACAATAAATTAATTTCTTTTTGCACCGCAAAAGCCATGCTTACAGGAAACTACCTGGTTGATCAACTTTTAAAAATACTGTAATATGATTAACATTATACACAACAATAAAAACTTGAATATCCAGATTGCTAATTATTTAACCGTCCATACTAGCCTTACGCAATGTTAGTTTTTATTTAATTTCATGTTTTATGCATAAGTAGTTAACGGATATGTGTTTACATTAAACCGCCGACTTTTTCGGTTGTACATATTACCATTTAATATATTGCTAGTTGCGTACAAAGTACAGTTATATACTGACAATAGTAACAACCACGTAAGGTAATGGATGTAAGCATGTTTAGAAACTCTGGTAAAATATGTTGTATAACTGCCTTGTTATTAAAATGTGTATCTGTATAGGATTAAAATCTATGAATTTTATTTGCATATTCGGTTTATCAATATTGTACTCTCATATGAGGCGGAACTTACAACAACCCTGTATTTCTGCAAGATATAGATTCAAAGCTGAAAATAACTATCATAGTTAGCGATCAAATTTAACGCTCCGAAAAGTATCTTCTGGCGGTACGGAACCGGCGCTGACCGGCGCAGTAACCATTTCCATATCGTGCAGTTACCCTTGATTGTATGGTAAACCGGTGCGGCACAGCAGCCTGGGGCGGCGTGGGGGAGGGCCTACCTTACAATACTCCATCAATCTCTGGTAGGCTGAGACAAGCATAGCGGTGCCGGGCCAGCCCGTGCGGGCTAGATCCGGCCCCGTCCCAGCTGATAATGATACAGCGCCGCGTGATAACATCACCGTCACCTGGCAGACGATGCCCGACTCCTCGCAACTAGGGCCCGCCACCGAAATTGATGGGTCAGGTGTCAGGTGGATATCGGCTTCGTCAACGATCCGCCGGAGTCCGATGAAATCATGGAGATTATCGGCGAGGGCGAGCCCGATTTTGGGATCCACAATTGCGACGTTGAAGGTTTAGCAGGTTGGATTTAAAAGTAGTGTACCGCAACCGTAATAAAATCCGATCTGTTACAGTAACTACATTATAGTACTAATGATAAGTGTGGAAAGGTGGTTGATCGATGCTCATTATGTGCATTCACTGCAATCTCATTTTATGACCTTTGGTATTAGTTTTTTGTAAAAGTAGAAATTACGATGTATTGAAGTGGTTTTTACTATAGTATGTGTTATTAGATTTCGTAAAACTGTCTCGGAATTTATGACTTATTCTTGTTTCCTGTACGAGATTTAATCGTAACAATTAGGTCAATGCACCTGCGTGAACGTTCAGTAAAGTGTATAAAATATTACAGATTGGATTGAACTTTTTATCATTGCACTCATATATTAGCATGAAATGTAACAGTTTCAGCTGTTGCAGCCTTCAACTGGTTTTAAATTGAAATGCGAAAACAGATGACGGACATTCCTTCTCGGTTGGGCGCCGCAGTGACAAACTTGATCTGGGGAATATTTGGACAAGCAGGAATCGTGGCGGTTAATTAACTGGCATCGCATGAGGCGGTTCGGTCGGCCGAGATTCTGTCTAACCAGGTTGTTATACTTCTATAGATAATATCGTACAAACAGTATTTCTTTAGAAATAACTTGTACTGACTCTAAACCGATAAGGAGTAATACATTTCTGAATTTGAAAGCAAAATCCATATAATTGTTTATCAAGATAATTTGGTAAAACCGTTAACAAAATCTATGGCAATCTACTGATGTATCATTTTTAAGATTTACTTCGTTTTCTATCCACTCTCTTGTTGGATAATCCAAGTATTGTTTCTTTAGCCATATTTGAGAGGAGCATTCTACAGCCTAATCTGTATATAAATAGTTTTACTATTATATACTTCGTATTCCTGGGATTAATACATATTACCCATGTACTGATAAAATATTAGACGTTTCAGTAAAAAAGAGGAAATTTTATAGCATGAATACTTGCTATATAACGAGTTGCTATATTTCGATTAACGATAAAACAAGTATGTTTTAAACAAACATAAAATGCAGGGCTATCATATAAATCTATTCCTTTGAAAGAATGAATGTTTTGAAAGTTTATTATTTGTATAATTTACGTTCGTTTACTCAAATCTTTGAATCGTATGGAATCACAGAAGTGAGTTAAATTAATGTAGATAAACGCAAATTTATTCTAATGCTATTCGGAAATATTCTCTCTTAGAACAAAAATACTGCAAACAATAAAATCAGTTAATCCAATACATGGTTTCTTTGAAATAACTTATGATTAAAGGTTTTATTCTTAGTCCTACCCTATAGGGAATATAGCAAAATATCTTTCGTAGTATAGCCGATAACTGTAATTTTGTCAATTTTAGGTTTTCCTGAATATTTTGAAAGTAATAAATTAAGATTTTATGAGAAAAACTCATTACGATCATTAGCGACAAAATGGTGGCTTGTTGTGATTTTAAAAGTGGAACGACTCAAAATCGACTGGATATGCAGTGTGGTCATAAAATATGGAATACTTGAATAATTCTAATAATAACTAAAAAACCTTTAGTACATAAAAAAGTTATTTTCGGACAGCTAACCTCTTGAATACCTATCTTTATCTTGCATTTAGCTGAAGTATTGTAAATACAAATAGGGTAATGTGCAATATCATTTTAAATGGTTTTTTATTCTGAATTCAATGGAACAAATACAAGTTTTTGGTCTATCTTTGCAAATATATAAAAAACTGTGTAATTTCCAAATATTAATTTTTTATTATTATTTGTGTAAACCTATAACGCCCAATTCCTTCTAAAATATGACACTGGCGTAATCAATGTTTAAATTAGTAAGCACGTAATTAAAAAGCGATCCCTAGTTTGCGTATTGTGCAACTATAGTGGTGATAGTTGATTACGCATGGAATGTTCACTAAAGTTCGTTTTTTGAATCCTTGGTACGGTACACGAATTCAATCATCTTTTCGTACATAATGTATTACCGTTCTTTCTTTAAAATACGAGTAGCTTAACTTTCCTCAACGAATTTTGATACAATAAGCAATCTCAAGCAAGATAATGTACGAACTTATATAAAAGTAAAGGATATTTTTTACTGCTATTACAACCAAAATTAATTCAATTCCGTAAAAAAAATACGTGTGGTTTTAACGCATAATTGGTAATTTTATACTTTTATTAGCATTTTAATTGAAACGATATAAATATATATAGAATAAAGTGACGATTAAAATCATAAGAAGAGGTTAAATCATCTACAGTTTTCATATAATTGGTATAAGTGGTCAGATCATGTTGTTTACATGGCCATTGGTGTTGCCGAAAGAGCCTTAGCCTGGGGTTGTTCGTGTGTGCGCATTCTCTCACGTCATCCTCTAGAAATAATATCTCTGTTAACAACAAGTATGACTTTTCCTCTTTCACACTGTGTCAACTTTCTTGAATACAATCAATTCCTGTAAAACTGTACATTTATTTCGTGGGAACACAAACAAGACAGATGCATGGTCGGGGTAGCGTGAGAGGCTTCTCATTGCACTAACTATTGTGCTTCACGGACACATATTTCCCTCATTCGTACTGCACTACTTCCTACCTCGCAAATATAGTGAGTTTAGTCTAAGAAGCCGATCACCGTGGTGTACTTCTCAAAACCCCTGCTGGCATGACGCTATTCGACGTCAGTCCCAATATTGCGCCGGTTTTTTTAAGCGACAAGCAAGAACTGTGCTTGTAGACTTAATCTCAGAGAAGTAAGTTTCTACTCATGGAGGTCGTTTATAAGCTCTTGTTTTCAACAATGTACTGGAATCCGCCTCTATCAGCTTCGCTAGCCAGCATACCTTAGCTTTCAAACTGTTTTAGAAAAAATTTTACGAGTTTTCCCAAAATGTTTTCGCCAGTTGACTATTTAACCGGACACCTCTTTATTTAACCATCAATGCTTTAATATATGTGATAAAATGTGAAATATGAACCATTTACCCTTCCATCATATCATCAGGTGCGTAATTGTGCACACCTCGAGAATACCTCTTCCTCTAGATTACATTGAGTTGTTGCTGTATGAACCCCACAGAGCTCTTTTATGGTATAGGTGTCTCTAATGTCTAAACGATGCATAGAGTTTGTTTTGAACGCCTTTTGACGACAAACTTGACCTCCAGATTCAGGAAGCCAAGTCTGAGACATTGTCATATTTCAAACGCAGCACGAACCAGAGGATTAAATGTAGCTAAAATGTACATTCGCATGGAATCAACACTTTCCACCATAGCTACGGTATGTGCAGATAACAGCAAATGTCAAGGTATTAGGATGGAAGGGTGAATGGATATGTCTAGAGCACAGCAAAAGATGACTGTTGGACTGAGTGTAAACCTAAGCCTTTCATTGTTAAAGGCTAGCCTAAAAGTGCTGTCAGGGGCACGGACCCACTTGGACTCGAGAGGTCGGAAGCTGTCCTCCCTTTCTTCCAAGTTGATATGACTGAGATATTAGTAACTCGCAATCTCCCCTTATGTGATCCCGACAGGAGTTGGTTCTTGCCCACAACTTTACCCACCCTAAAGATCATATCACTCCGGAAGTAAGCGAATGTTCCGTTAGAATGTTGAGCTTCTTGTTATAAGTTAAACAAAATGTACAGTCAAGGAGAAACAAACAATCATAACGCGATATCACTAACAAGCCTGTAAATAATGGTTTGATTATACTCAGCTATTTAATTATGGAGAAATTATTTATTTTTTTATGTACGTAGTAATTTGGTGCTTAAAATACAGTTTATATTAACAGAATTATAAAATGATCACACAAACCTATCCATCACTGATTAAATTTGTTTTATATATCTTTCAGCGTTTGTAATTATGCAAAGTGTGTTCGATTTGGAAATAGATCACGTTATCTTTAAAAGTTAGGAGTTCTCAATAAAATATTGTACTCACATTTTATAGAAGTGTACAATGAAACGGTCTTCAAGTGACGGAATGCTACATAAATGAAGATAAGTACCTGCCAGCTTATCGGAACTGACGAGACTATATCGATAGACAAGTTATGAGAAGTGACTCTGCAGTGGAAACGATTACACGAGAGCCAACAGCTGATTTGCATAGACTAACAGGTTTATATTTCGATATGTGAGATCCCGGGCCTGGGCCGACTGAGCGTTAGAAACTGTCGTCGGTTTGTCAGGTCGCGGTCGGCAGCGTCAGAGTGGGGTGGGGCGAGGTTAGCCCGCAACATGACGTGACATTTATGCTATAAAGACTCTCAGACAGTTATATACGTGATGCAACAAGTAGGTCCAATCACCTGGATTCGGAATGGTGCTAGAGACTTCATACCTCCTTTCGTGATAACAGATGTTTGTGGTAGCAATTCTCAACAAACACGAGAAGTTCGTGCGATTCTTACCATGTTTAAGAAAAAAGCAGCTTTACATAAAAATATCTACATTATCGGACATCGTTAGTACAATACGTGACGGAAATGAAACAAAATAAAAAACCTACAACAATTTATCGGTGTTCAATACACGTCGAGATTTCTCTCTGTTACACTCTCTTCTGTGATTTGTCGACGTTACAGACACTTACTTCATTCTTCAGTTCAATCAACATTTGAAGGCGTAGAGTCTGCGGTATTTTCACACCAACCGGTGTTGAAAGCCGATAAACCTAATGGCCTCCTTAACACGGGTAACATTTGAAAAACTACTATGGACGGAAATTTGCTGCGCGGTGCTTCTTGGAACAAGGGGTAATGTGACGCCTAGCTTGCCGCCGCAACCGTTTGGGGCTCATTAGCGCTCCTAGCGGGCTCCGGGGAAATCACAGGTAATTCCAATGTAATTGGTGCTCGGCCGTTACTAATTTTATCGAGAGTGTGGTCCATTGCGAATTATGGATTTCACACGTGGAGCCAAAAACAGCCAAAAGCTCAGTAAAATTACCGGAGGCCTTGCGTGAAATTTTTAGGCGGAATGGAAATCTCGATATGATGTTGCAAGAGCCGAGTGTCGGATATTATAATGTGGGCCGCGCTGGACCGGAATGGGGTAATTTGAGCAGTTTAGAAATTGAATGGTGAACAAAAAGTGAATATATACATGAAACGGCGACCCTTTAATGGGAGGTCAGCTATGCTGTGGCATCGGCGTTTCGTGCTTACAAGATCATTTCTCAACCAGTGTATTTGGCACTCACGTTTGAAGTCGTGATTCTATTACAAATCGTGACAGTGTATACACAAAAGTGTTAAATGTTAATCTTATACTTGTAATAATGTTTATGTTTGCCCCTACTAATAAAACGAGGTTGTAGTAACGAATGTGGTCCAAATAAACATTTTATTTCCAATTGTTTAGTTGGAAATATAGTGTTTAGTTGGTTCTAATAGTCGTGTTGAACTAGTTTTTTAATTACTTTTTGCGCAGTTCCCAACTTATACACTACAACGACAATATATTATTGTACTACTACTAACAATTTGAAAAAGAATTAAATGTTGTTATTATTCTCTCAACCTTCGCTCTCAACCTGTGAGTTTCTAATGTCTAGAAACCCAATTGCCACCCAATTGAAATCCGTTAATAGATGTTGCTGGTCCCGGAGCTTTCACGCTTTTGTAGTGAAGATGAGTGAGTTAAGATAAAGAAATTTATGTTTCAATTTTTAAAGTGAATATTCAATTCATGTAACATGTTGGATTTTTTTATTTTGAAATACTGCAACATGCTTAGAAAATTGGTTTTGATGACTTGTGATTAAAGTTTATTTGTCATTATAATCCATGAAACATGGCACAAGCCGCATTATTATTAGCATTCTGACTCAAAATACTTTAGATTTAATATTTTAAGTAAAATTGCACTGAACCATACGTATTATGTGTCTGAATTTGACGAAATTCTATGAATCCTAATTTATAACTAACTGAAATACATTTAGATAACACACTGCTGCTCATACAGAGTGATCTAGAGCAATTTTTGAAGCTAGCTCGCCTGTCGCATACAATGTGTAATTGGAATTTAGAAAGTTAAAAAATAAAATTGATTTCTGGCTACATGTATTATTGTAGCTAGACAGTTGTAGCTGAACGGTATTTTAAGAGCAAGGCTTTCAGGCTACGTCTACGACCGAAAATAAGAGCATGAAAGTTTTGAGATTAACATTGATCTAATAGGGTCAAACTCCGTATCATTAAAACCCAGTCTTAACACGTTCACTGCTGCAAGACCTTTTGGCTTGCTTGCTCGGTACAACAATTGGGAATTTATAATGAAGAGAGAAAACAGCAAACTTAACCTAGCCTTTTATTTTGTAGAATGTACTTGCCAATTTTCGTCGAGATTTATTAATAATAACTGTGACCATAAATCTGTATATATATCTGTATCAAATACAGATTGCGAATTTATCAAAATATGTTATTTTAGATGTCAATTGTAAAAGAAATTACCTTAAAACAGGTTTAGTGTAGCCATATTGATTTTTCAGGGATTAAAATAAAATAATTTTTAGTTGTATCCATTGACTGGCATATTATATCAATAGATAGAGATTTACCACCATCAGCACTTGAAACTGCCTCAACAGTGCAAAACCATGGATTAAGTGTCTTTTTTAGTGCTGGCTGTTTGGACACGGACTTGAAAACGTAACGAGCAGATAAATATATGATAGATCAATAACTGCTCCCAAATACGTGCCTGTATTGATGAATATTTACAAACTGGGGGGAAATTTTAAAATCCAAAGTTTTATTCCATGGTATAAAAAGTTCATGAATATAAAGAAGTAGATTATTAAATATTGTTTAAATGTTATTAAAATTCAATTTAGTATACAGAAAAAAGGTTTGCAATAAAAAGTAACAAGGGCAAATGACGTGAATAAAAGTAAAACCGATTACCTAGGAGAATCGGTATATAAGGAAGCAGTGAAAGCGGGGCGCGTGCCCACCTAACGCAAAATATTTACAATTAAACTAATTATAATGCATTAACCGGTTCATATCCGCTACAAGCGCATTCATTATCATAACCAGTTGACGGTTGCAAGAAGTTGGACAATCAAGAGTTGACCGCAGGCTTGGACAAGCGCTGCTGAATGTCAGAACCTGAGACTTCACCGGCCACTGTCGCACAACCATTTTACTTGTTTCTTGTGTTTTATGTATGCTTTTACCTGTTTTATCTTTGTAGCAATTCCAGTGTGCTTCCAAATGTATAAATACATTTAATGACTTTCCATCAACCGAATTCCTAAATACGTATATCGTCGCCTCTAATGCACCCAAGCATTTTCAACATCTTAAAATTACGTTTTACTAAATAAAAAAGGTTTTATTCGTGCTACTGTAGTATAAGTTCAAAATACAATTAGAATACTATAAAACAACATTGTGCCATCAACTATATGGAAAATTAGTTCGAGTATTACAATGAATATTGTTTATTGTGACGATGTTAGTGTGACCGTTTGTTATCCTTAGCCAACGCACGTCAATATTTGTGTTCGGTTGCCAAATACTTTGCTGTAAATAATTACTTATTTTCGTGACTAGAATATTCTCGATTGTGATAATTCAACGACATTGTGACAAGTGGTAGGAATTGCCAATGACCTGTTGAGTAGTTAAAAAACCTAGTTCTTTGTATAATAAATAAATCGCCTCAACGGAACTTCGAAAGGCTCGAGAAAACGTAATATACAGTCATAAGGTAATACGGTAACTTGGCTGCCCTTTGACATTTGCATCCCAAAATCAATTAATTCTTTTTTGGGCCAAGAACAATCAATGTTTCAGAATAATAGCACAGCTAGCCAGACAACGAAACGATGTTAAGAAAGGTCTATCGTTTCATAATGTGTTTAAAGGCGATCCTGAAAACTAACTCATTATTACCGCTGAATCAACTCAGCAGTGCATTTTTATGAACAGCCTTAAATTTATTTTGGTAGTAAAGAATTGTATCAGATCATAAATTAGCGCAGGTTGCGTGTGACCAAACACTCTTACACTGCATGTAATGTCTTATATATTGAAGCACGTGATGTTAAGAATGCAGAGGAGCATCTCCGCGCTAATCCGAGTCACTGCCCGACAGCGTTATTGAAACTACGGTGTTGAATCACAAGTACATCAAATACCGGTTTAACTCTGCTGGAAAATAAACCTGGAGAGATTCTATCGTCGAGATTCCTTATACTACTAAAAAAAATGTTCATTTTTTATTTTGGCCCATTCAATTTGTGGGATAAGACAGTACTTTTCTCTACAAGCTATCCTTAATCATTTTTAAGGTGGCTGTATGCACGCTGATTGAATCTTCAATTGCGAATTATTTGAACGACGCAACAAGGAAAACTGATCAAACCGTAAATTGAGGTGGTGACAGGCAGTACGTGCCATCGGTTGGCCAACTACTGCCGTGTGGTCGAGTCGTTCTAGGACGTTTTAACTAGTAATTAATCCACTGCAGCTGTGCAAATTTATAAAAAAAACGCAATACGCAATACTATACTGTAGGCTACCTGGCCAGAATTGGAGTACACGATTAAACCGGTATACTTTTTGCGTAGGCTAAAGCTAGTAGGTTTAGTCTATTCAATTTGTTGGTTTTTGTCGCACGACACAGAATGAGGTTAAAATGGCTGTTAAAAGTTATGGTCTAGTAATTATTGTTTGCAGACTGTCGAGTCATTCAAATCAGAAATCGGTTTTATTGCGTTATGTGAAACCTCACTGCATGCAAACAGTAGAACTCCGTCTGGCGCAATAAATGTAATGAAAACTTGATGGGAAGAATAAATTAATGTTTTACATCAAAGCCTTTTTAAGCATGAGTTTTCTCTGTTCTTCTCACACATTGTCGTAGATGAAATTTATTTAATAACTTGGAAAAAATAGCTGATATGTAACTCCTTTAAGGGGATCATTTGACAATTATGGTAAATAAATTTGAAACATAAATAGAACAAAAAATTGTAATCAATTTATAATGCAAGGGGACATTATGACACTTCTTAAAATTACTTCAAAGTACGCAATGTTGTCATATAAAGTATTTGGAAACTTATAAATGCGTATTTAAAAAAGGAGGGTATCTATACTTTGTACTTTAATTTTGAGCCTTTCCGAAATACAGCGGTGGTGATATTGTTAAGAATTTTCAATCATGCTCAATAGTGAGAAATAATTTGTATAGTACTTTGGATAAATGCTAGTTATATCGATCTGTAAATTAAAACTTTCTTCTGTAAACGCTTACATTTACAAATTTTAAAGACTTACATGGGTGTTTCTATTGTGACGACTAATCACCAATATAATTCTGAACGAAGTGAACTACTATACTAGATGTCTATAGCTTGCAGCTGACATCCGCACCAGCGCCTAAGATTTATTCATTCAGAAACCTATACCTTACTATCGTGTAGAAGCTGTCTATTATATATCGTGTAAGTGATGTACATTAATTAATAGAAACATAGCACTTTAAGGTATATAAACAACATTTCCCGCAACAAGTGAATGTAAAAAAAATATTTCTGAGAGCACTTAAGTCAAGTGTTACAAAAATGATAAGGAAGTGGCACCTATACGTTTACTTTACTTTAATTACTTGACGCCACCGTGCAGATTCAGACAGTTAGGGCCTGACCTGAGGATATTCTAGCGAGAGCTTTTGACTAAATCCTCGCTTCTGAGTCCTGACCCAATTCCTCCACTCTTGCCAGCCGAGGCGCAACGCGATGAACCAGTAGATGATACGAGAGCAACTAGTAACTGTATGTCCTGGTGTTGCTACAACAAAGGAATACTTCTTTCTTACATTACCTTCGTGTCCTGAGTCTTGACTCAATTCCTCTAGTATTGTCAGCCGTGACGCGATGTTCCAGTGCATGTAAACAGTAACTATATGTCCTGATGTTGCTACAACAAAGGAATACTTCTTTCTGACATTACCTTCGTGTCCTGAGTCTTGACTCAATTCCTCTAGTATTGTCAGCCGTGACGCGATGTTCCAGTGCATGGAATAGTAACTGTACGTCCTGATGTTGCTACAACAAAGGAATACTTCTTTCTGACATTACCTTCGTGTCCTGAGTCTTGACTCAATTCCTCTAGTATTGTCAGCCGTGACGCGATGTTCCAGTGCATGGAAACAGTAACTGTACGTCCTGATGTTGCTACAACAAAGGAATACTTCTTTCTGACATTACCTTCGTGTCCTGAGTCTTGACTCAATTCCTCTAGTATTGTCAGCTGTGACGCGATGTTCCAGTGCATGTAAACAGTAACTGTACGTCCTGATGTTGCTACAACAAAGGAATACTTCTTTCTGACATTACCTTCGTGTCCTGAGTCTTGACTCAATTCCTCTAGTATTGTCAGCCGTGACGCGATGTTCCAGTGCATGGAATAGTAACTGTACGTCCTGATGTTGCTACAACAAAGGAATACTTCTTTCTGACATTACCTTCGTGTCCTGAGTCTTGACTCAATTCCTCTAGTATTGTCAGCCGTGACGCGATGTTCCAGTGCATGGAAACAGTAACTGTACGTCCTGATGTTGCTACAACAAAGGAATACTTCTTTCTGACATTACCTTCGTGTCCTGAGTCTTGACTCAATTCCTCTAGTATTGTCAGCTGTGACGCGATGTTCCAGTGCATGTAAACAGTAACTGTACGTCCTGATGTTGCTACAACAAAGGAATACTTCTTTCTGACATTACCTTCGTGTCCTGAGTCTTGACTCAATTCCTCTAGTATTGTCAGCCGTGACGCGATGTTCCAGTGCATGGAATAGTAACTGTACGTCCTGATGTTGCTACAACAAAGGAATACTTCTTTCTGACATTACCTTCGTGTCCTGAGTCTTGACTCAATTCCTCTAGTATTGTCAGCCGTGACGCGATGTTCCAGTGCATGGAAACAGTAACTGTACGTCCTGATGTTGCTACAACAAAGGAATACTTCTTTCTGACATTACCTTCGTGTCCTGAGTCTTGACTCAATTCCTCTAGTATTGTCAGCTGTGACGCGATGTTCCAGTGCATGTAAACAGTAACTGTACGTCCTGATGTTGCTACAACAAAGGAATACTTCTTTCTGACATTACCTTCGTGTCCTGAGTCTTGACTCAATTCCTCTAGTATTGTCAGCCGTGACGCGATGTTCCAGTGCATGGAATAGTAACTGTACGTCCTGATGTTGCTACAACAAAGGAATACTTCTTTCTGACATTACCTTTGTGTCCTGAGTCTTGACTCAATTCTATCAGATTTGACATCGGGGAACGACGCACTAATTTATGAAAATAATAACTGTATGTCTTGATATTGCTACAACATAATAATATTTCTTTCTGACAGAACCTTCGTAACCTTTCTCCAATATTTATAAGGTTTTCAAAGCTTATATAGGGGTTTTTTACGGAACAAAATACATTTGTTTTTCATAGCTCCATTGTCATCCAGGACTTTTGAAGAACGTTTTGTTTAAGTTCTTCAAACATGTTATTTAAATTGCACTAAAGATAAAAATATCATCATAAATCCAAATACTAAAAATAAAATATGTGAATATTTGATTAAACACCATTTTATAGGAATGAAAATTAATTCAAATTTTTATTATGTATATGTCATATATTATTAAGATAAGTTGAATGTTACAAATGTTTGTATTTATTTGGTTATTTATTTTGTTTTCAGAGCCTATTAATGTATGTACTGAAGATGGCTTGGTTCCGAGACACGTGTCTATAATATAATAAATGTTTCACATGAGTCTATTTTTCCTTTTATAATAATAATAATAACAACAATTAAATTGAATACACAATTATAAAAGCAATGACATTTTACATTATTTGATAAGCAGATAATCCATTAAATAATGATTGAATCCAAAAAGATATTAGTTTTTGAAACAGGATTTTATATTTTCTTCCTTCCATTAATAATATATAAAACAATAAAGCACTATTTGTCAGATCATATTAGAATAAACATGATTCAAATCACGTTGATAATTTTAACAATGTTGGATTTTAAATAAATCTCTTGATTAGGTGAAATCTTTAAATCAATTTAAAACTCTTTACAGTGGTACCCATGAAAGTATAAAGACACTCAGTGATCAGAATACAATATTAAGTAAGTTGAATTGTCGTGAACTATTATTGTAATTTAGTTCGATTTTATAGTATTATTAACCAACAAATTGTACACGTACCACACCTTAAACCACACGAAAGATTTAACGCAACTTCCATACCTTTTTTCTAACACGGTAGAAGATATTGGCCTACTCTAAGTGTATTGTTTAAAATTAAAGATTTACTATTCGACATAACGACTACTATTTTGTATCCAGGTCTCACAGTTATGAAGTTGAACATTTTATTGTAATAAAACAAATGCTAGAAGAGAATGTTTTTGAATAATTGATTTTCTAAGTGACAACGTGTTATTCATTCTTTTAAATATACAACTAAATGTAGAGCAGTTTTTATTTCCACTCTTCATTTAACTAAAAACAAGTAACTACAGTTATAATATTTTCCATTTCTTAACATAAAGTCCAATATTTAAAAAAAATCCAATAATATACTATTTAATTTGCGAGGTCTATCGTGTACAAGGAACACATCATCAGTCCCACATCGTCTGATGACGTGTTCCTTGAACACCAAAGACCCCATAAAAATAAAAAGTAAATTATTAAAGTGATTGTTTTTAAATGTATAAATAATTCAAATAAGAAAATAGCTTCTAGAATATTTAAAGTTCATTGTTGACAAACACAAAAAAATACAGAGATCTACATTAAGTGATTATAATAAAATTTATGCATCCATAATTTTGACGCTTTGGATTTATAAGGGAATATTTGACGGTCACTATTAACATAGTGTTGAACTGGAGAAAGTAGCGGTTATGTACTGATGACATAGCTCGTCAGCCACAGTCACTGGGTCAGATATAGTTACTTTAGTCTAAACCTGACAAGTTCCAGATTACCTCTTTGTTGGGCTGTCATCCTGTCCGTCTGTCGGTCTGTCTGGAGGCGAGATTTCCAGCTCCAGAAGGTTTGGTAGAAGGAGCCGGATCTGGAAGTAATCTCGTTATTCTTGCCCAATATCTCACTTTCTGTCTGACATTATTGTCATAAAGCATTCTACGTTTGGCTTATTCAGAATGACATTAAGACATACAGATATACGTTTGATTAGTTATGAGTGAGTTATTACAGTAATCAGAATGAATATCTGCCATCAATTTCACTGATATATGTCAACACAATGTCGTCTGGAAAAAGCTTAAATATCTTATCAGACTATTCTATTCGGTTGTTGTTGGATTATATCAGAGAATGTCACCCTGAAAATACTAAAGAAATATAAAACTATGAGGATAGTTGCGTTTGTGAAGAGTGGTCGGAAACTTGTAGTCAATTTAATTATTGCTATTAAACTTAACTGACCCCATTATTTAAAAATAAATCCGGATATCCGTTTTATATTAACCCAATATTTAGTCTATAAAAGCTTCAAACTTTATCGTTTTTTTAATTATTACTAAACTCATCAATTATATGTCGTTAGACATTTGGCTGCTAGATCTTAAGATCTTCTTTGCTGCTACGGCAATATTAGCTTGGAACTTCAAAGAGTTATACATTTTAAGATTCTATAAAAAGGCTGTGAGTATTACTCGTACTTGTGCAAAAAAGTATGTTTGTTCACTTTCTAATAGTTTTATATTTTTATTTTTGTTATCATATTTCATTTAATCTTTAATTTAAAACTTATTTATTTAATATCATGTTTTCTGTTGTTTTATTGTATTATTTTGCTATGATTAATGAATTTAAATAATCACTAATATTAACTATTACCCAATCTTAACCCTCACATGTTCTTGTTTCAATAGTATTTCTTAATTAACAAGTAGTTTTCTAATAACACGTAAACTTGTTACTGTGAGTAAATCTAAATTTGAGGAGGAACAACGTGTAAAATAGCAGTGCTACGGTACACAGAGTCCACAGGAAGTACGAGTTAAATATGGGTTTACTAATTTATTTATATTTATTTCTTATTCCTAATATATGTTCTTAACCATCTTTGCAGTGAATATAATAATGGCATAGTTCAAGATTCAAGATATTTATTCGTAAATGCAAAATACATAAACGTCAAATACTAAGAACTAGATCTAACCTAACAAATCTTTTACACAGTTATAACATTTGTTAAGAAAGTGTGTCTATAGTTTTTGTTTAAATAAACGTAAATTGTGCTCATTTTTAATATCCAATGGTAATTTATTGAATGCTTTTGCACATAAGTGGTATGGACCCCTCTAAAATGCGCTGGTACTATGTGCAGCCACAGATTTCAGCTCTCTTGATCTGGTCCGGGTACCGATGGTAGTATCCATTGCTTAAAGAGCATAGATCGTACTCCACCAGACCCGCCAGAGTAAGGATTTTCAATTCACCGAAAAGAGGTTTACAAGTCTCGAACCTCCTACGTCCTGAGAGATGATTCGCAGACACCACTTCTGGATGACAAACACTCTATTGAAATGTACCACGCTGGATGGACCTCGGAACATCAACGAGTCCCTCAAAATCGGTTCAACGTGAGAATATATACTGTCCGTAGAACATCTTGGCTACAGACCTTGGCGAGACGGTTGAGAGTAAATCCCATGGTTTGAAGCCTTTTGCAGACGTGTTCCATGTGAACCTCCCAGTTTGATAACACCCTGAATATTATACTGGTTTGTGTTGCCCAGATGAAACTGGATGATATTGGTTTTGCTGGAGATTATCCTAAGTTTATTTAAAATGAACCACAGATTTAAACTTTGCAACTGGCTGTTTGAATTCGTTATAATCAAATGTTTGGATTTATTGAACACAAGTAAAGAACAACCATCGGAAAACATCGTAACTATGAGATCTGTTGAAATTTTGATCGTTTACATAAATTAGTAATAATATAGGACCGAGAATAGAGCTTTGAGGAACACCACGAGTAATAACTCTATACCATGAGGAAACTTTATTTTGGCCATCGTGGATTTAGGCGGTTTGATTCCTATCAGACAAATACGGTTTCATGAATTGAAGAGCGACCTCTAACTCCATATTTATCTCCATAGTTCCACCAATATCCCTTATTCTTGAATATCGCATAAAGGACTGGCATAAGTTTGTCTCTACGTGTTTGAAGATATAGGCTAGACGTCTTACACTGACAGTGGTTTAGTGAATGCTATACCGTATCTGTCCAGGATTTATTGACAATAACAGCACCCGATTAGGAAACTGCGTCTGTGCTATTCCCGGTTATCAGGCAATCTGACGCAGCAAAACACCACCTGCGGTTGTTGTGAGCCTTATCTCGGTGTCTGTTCTAATCGTGGCTGAGGACCTCGTAAGTCATAAATGCTTATCTTTTGGGTAGATTTTGGTAACCTTTGTGAGAAATGTTAAAATAATAACGTGTTATTAGTTTGAAAATGTATTTTCTGAACAATTATTACGAAAACAGACTTTAAGTCAATCTTAAAACAATTGAAACTGTGGCACCTAAGCACTGGCTTACAGTTTCTCAAACATAACATTAAATAATACTAATATTATACTCCTCTTCGGCCTCTTTTACACATATTCCACACCTAATGAGGTTTTTATAAATTGTATTCCTTCCACCTTTTTAATTACTCCCAAATGTTTGGCTTTTAATGTCCGAAGTTTATAGACATTGCCTTGACATCCTGCAATGAAATAGCATGAAATAGCAAAGTTAATCTTCACACCTTGACCATTTCTATTTCATTTTCGTTAAAACTTCAGGTTGGATACTGTCACTCATAATGTCTTTTAACTAGAAAGCGACATATAAACACATAATGTTTTGATAAAATAAAGTCGTAGTCGAGTGTTAATAGAGATCTAGCACAATGTCTTATTTTCGGGATAGGATTAATAAAAATCCTCTACATTTGATTTTTGATTAATATTGCACCGTTTCCATATTGCCTTTGATCATTTGCTAAAGTTCTTGTGCACATCACCACAAAATAGACCAAATTGAAAACAATTGGGTGAAAAGAAGTATCTCGCGATTAAAGATAATTCGAATTAAAATATAAAAAAGGAGCTGCTGTTTTTTAAATCAAAGTTTTCAGTATATTAATATGATGGCTGAACCTAGTAGCAACCACTAAACTCATTAGTGAAGTGACACTAACGGTCTCGGTTTTCATCCAGATCTATGTCAATGGATAAAAACAGTGCAAGAACGGTAAAACAGAGAAAAAACTGCACATAGTAGCATGGGCTTTAAATCAACGTAGAACAACTAATTTAGCGGAGCTCGTGGCCAGTTTTACTTTTACATAATCGGCACAAGCAAACCAGTTTGTGTTTTACACCCGGCTCGAGAAACTGACTGGAAACCTAATTAGAAGCCGGAAGTGGAATGACCGGATATGTTGGATAAAAACGGGCAACTGGCAATTACTTAGGCTGTACTTGGCAGAATAAAATCCCCCACGATCCAAGGGGATAGAATAATCGTTAATAGCTCCGTGAATTCCAATGGATCTTTATGGACAAGATTGCGGTCGGTTCGCGTTGCGCAGCTTAGTAGTATGTTAATTGCTTTTCCTTCTGTCGACTCATTAGCGCTAATTAAGTTAATAAATATATTTTAAATCCACAAGTTAGGGCAAACATTAAACCAAAACAAAACGCCTTTCGAACTATAGTTGGCCCAATAACAGGTCCCTTGTTGTGTTTAAGTCGATGATATACAACACAGTGCATGCAACCAAGGTTTACGTTTATGAAGATTTCCTCATCCCCTAGGTGTACCCCACCCACCTACTGTACTTCGGTGTATTGCAAAATGATAAACTTAAATCTGTTATAAAAACTTCACCATAAGTTATGTTAACCAAAATCAGAGATAGACTCTGTGAGGTACGCAGTTTATAATATAGGTTTGGGGATTGGGTATCTTGCCGGTTCGGAATATCATCAAAACGAGATTTGCTTTCCCGCTAAACAGCTGAGATAGCCCCAAACAAGCAATTTTATTGGAAGCTATCTCGGAAAGTGTTACTTTATACTATAGTCAATAACAGCTGTCCCGCGGCCGAATTCCTAGACAAACCACAGCCGACTCGACGACTAGGCCGACAGATTAGGCCAACGGTACAGCTGTCTGTGATTACTTCCTGGGGCTGTAGCTGTGGTAGGACTGGGAACCTGAAATTTGGGTGCCGTTCGGCCTGGGTGTCCCTGTCTGACAGACGTGTTGAACCTTGACCCTGCAAGACGAATCCGCGACAGGGACAGCACTTAGATTGCCTACTCGTTAGTTCGGACATGTTGTCCTGGCTAGACGGCCTTGTTGACCTCTTGCCCCTGCTTTGTGGATGCTGCTTTTAGTTGATGTCTGGATCCATGGTTGCTGAGCATATGCTGGACGTAGCAGTTGAGAATCCTGTGTACTAGATCAAAATACACCTAATCCAATATGTCTGTTCAGTCACAAACACCGATTTCCAAAAGTAAGCAATCACATCTAGAATGAAATACCTTATCCACTCATTACTACAAAGTATTGATACTAATTGGAGTTATGTATTCAGTAAATCTTCATGGCAATATAGAGGCAATCTATTCGTTTTGGATGATCTTATTTGAGAGGCCTATACTTGCCGGTCCGCTCCACATTGTTCAACCAGGGTATAAAGTACAACCTAGTACAACCAAGCTAGTACAACCATTGTACTAGCTAAGAATAAACAATCTTACTTACGAGAAACCTCGTAGTTACCAAAGAAATTAAATAAAAAAATGGCGAAATAATAAAATGAATCATTTGCTTAAATATTTCTTAATAAATAAATACCATTAAATTCATACGTTGCAGCAGCGTTTAGAGGGTAAGAAGCATCTAATTGTTTTGTTGGAGGCCAGAACTCCGCCTCTTGTTCTTGCTTGTAGTGTGTCCTTTTGTGGCCAGTCTCATTCCTGGCACAAAAACCTTACCATACAATCCTCTCGTTGGGAATGGACCATTTATTATCCAAACCTCAGTGTACACTTTTAAATCAAGTAGTAGAAGACCAATTTCTGCTCATTGTGTAATTTCCTTTGAGTTAGGTATATTAAAACTAGTCAGGATTAAATAAAGTTTTATCCTTGTACATGTTTAAAGAGTACGTATCAGAGTCAAGTGTTCTCAATTTCAGGATGCCTTAAGATATGTCTAACGCCAAGGAGGCCTCTATTGCGATTTTGTTGGAGGCAGGAGTCGATTTGAGTAGGCCCTGAATGTATTCTGTACAGGCCACACGGAACTAATAATTGCCCACTTTACACCACCCGTTTACAATCGTGAAAACTATTCGTCATGGTACAATTTTGTAGCCATATCTGGTATGAACCCATTTGTGAAGGTGAGAAAATTAACCTTAGTTTTACACCTAGATATCTTGGAAAGTGGGGAACTGCAATATACATCGCGATCTATGATTTTGTAACATCATTGTAGCCTAATCATCGCAGAGTTGAAATGCTCTCCACAACAAACCTCGGACATGCCCCTTTAATGTCTGGGACCGTTACGCAATCACCACAGTGCAATCTACTGTATCCGACAATACTGTACACACACACACACAACTGCTACTTGCCTATGATAGATCCAGTCTAATTGTCATAACTACTAGAATTTGATCACATTAGTTCCTTAGTTACTTATCTGGAAGCTGAAATGTATTACTGTATTGACTTTTCCCCTGTTTTCAGGTGTGGCTTATCATGGATTGGAGTTGATGTAATCTGCGGGTGTCCTACATAAGTAAGTGGTAGATGTAAGCAATCGTTTTCTAAATGGGTTTAAATTTACTACAAATTAGGTCCCTGATTCCATATTTTCGCCAAATTTAAGTGTTTGAGATTGTAGATGGCATTACAATGATATTATATGAATTTGATAACAATAAAAGTATTAGTGAATTCTTGAAAATTTATATTTGAAGGTCACACTAAACCTCAACGAAAATTTGTATTAATGCATTTTAAAACACAAAGAGGTTATCACAGTACGTTAAAGTAAGATGAGTACTCTTAAATAGATGGTGTTTAAAATATAAAAAAAAACACATTCAATCGGATGGAGAGTAGACATAAAAAGATGGATCATTGTTTGAATTTGGTTTTAACTCATTTTGGTCTATGAAACAATGTCATATAGTTATGCTGAAATATATCTTGAAACAGCCTTAAAATTAAGTTTACAACTTGTAATTGTACTAAAGCATACAGCAAATAAAGAATAACAAATGCTAAATAAGTAAATGTACACTTTATATAGGTCTTTGCATTTACAACATAAATAACAAGGAGTTGAGTCACTTAAAAGGGACGAGTTTGTACATTTCTGAAAACTTAGAACATAAGTTTTCAGAAATAATGGTCATAATGGGATTTTGGACAGTATTGAGCTGTTTTCGATATGGGGTTTGAGGTTTAGGAATACTACTCTTAAATTTAGCGATATTTAAGGACATTTTGTTTCCTCAATAATTTTCCTGTCAGAGTTTATAAGGCATTTCGGTATGGTAACTAAGGATGGAAGTTCGAAGATTAGAATTTCTCTTAATAAATATTATTAACATCAGTGTTTCTTAATGTGAAACGTGCACTTTTCAGTTAAAGAGACACAATTGCGTAAAATTAAGTAAGTGCAGATAATGAGGGATTTGCCAACATACTTCGAACAATATATTAATTATGAGGATTATATGACTGTATATCACATTTTATTTCAAAATGGTGGTATTGACCATAATATAGTATCAAATATTAAAAACTCAATCCTCCCTTAATTTGAACGTAAGATTTAGATGAAAATACTGAATCTTAACAAGGACACCTGTGATATTAGTTTGGTCACAGCAGGGACACAACTGCTTTTACTAACATAATCTTAAAAACAAAAGTCAAAGTGTTCTCATTACCACAACCGAAGATTAAAGGACAGTATCAGAATTAAATTGCTAATTTTGGTGAAAGAATTAAGAATGGAACGAAATGAATAAAAACATTCTTGGACCCCAAAAATTACCATGGGTACGGTCTTTATAGGACTATCGGTGTCGTTTGCTTCTAAGTTAAAGAATCAAGATCTTGCTTGCACCAAATTGATTCGTGCAGTAGCTCCTACTGTAAGCCATTACTAAAGATAAGGAGTGTCAGGGGCACCTTTTCGACGGTTACGGTCCTGCGGGCGTGTTCTGGCGGTATACCAATGTGGTGTAGGCTTGCAGCTACAAATTACATGCCCCGCGACCTTGCACTAATTGTTCCAACTGTGAGTCACTTTATTCACAACACAGGCAGGTGTTATCTCTGTCCTTGTTCTTATTCATTGTCAACTTGATAATTTGTTTCTCCTATTGTATTCCACGCGCTGTGATCAGTCACATTCAACAAATAATGGTCTTTGTTTTCTTACGTCACTTCCAACCTTACACAAACGTTTCCTATTCCTGTAAATCCAGATTTTGATTTTTTCAGTGGTTTTGGTCTAGTTTATTACTTGCTATGTTATATCATTTGCTTAGAGTTTTGATTGACACTTACATTTATATTTCCTACAAGTAGAATATTAATATGCAAATAGTACAAAGAATACACTTGACTAATTTTACTTGTAAGAGCAACACATCCACATACAGTATTAAATTATCTTAGGTATTACGAATGCTGGTCGTGCATCCGGGGCTCCACTTTTAACTTTTACAAATAAGAAAACGTTCATTAGAGGGTTTATTTTAAAAACTTATATTTTAGTATCTCAATGCTTATAAATAGATAAAAGTACGGTTATCTATCAATACTAATTAATTGTAATATATATTTGATGTAGGTTTCTTATGTATATATTTAATAATTAAGGCAGAAAATTCACCTAAGCCATGTAGATCCATCGGCCGTGAATTTAGTAGTATTGCTATATTTATTTCTTTTACTTCTTGTAATGAAGACTTTACAAAGGCAGACTCTCTCTTGAACCCAAGGTTGGTGGCTGTCCCATGTGCTACAATGTAACAGAGTCTGTCATAGACTAATGTCTTCAGCTGGTAGCTTATTCGAGTCGTGATGAATAGAGGATTTCAGAAGTAAACACTGGACACTCAAGATTCAAACAGTGTGGATGGAATATATTGTCATTGAAATCCTGGTCCTGATAGGTGTTTTATTAATTCCCACTATCAGACTGATTACAGTTTGATGGATTCTACAGGTCATGTGATAAAATCGTTGATACAGGTTTATGGTTCAAGCTTCTTAAGCCTGCATGACTTTATATACTGTTAGTTGTGTGTTTTGGGACCTGATAACTATATGCGAAATCGATTAGACCGAGGAAGAGGATTTGATAGCTATAAGAAATCAGATAAACCCAATATGGCTGTAAACCGTCTTTTTGTTGGACTCACATAGCTGAGTTAAGTTAGTGGCAAGCTGTTGTCGAAATCAGTTATATAGATTCCGATCACTGCCTCTAGTTACAGAGAAGTATTGGGAGTACGCAGGAAGGTGTTGAGTAAATATTTCAAAGTAGTATTTTTTGTGTTTCCGGCTCTTTGTAAGTTTGGGCTTTACATTTCGGTTCTTCGGGGAAATCAAAACTAGGTTTGTTATTTAAGTATGTAACATGAACTAAAGTAGTTAGAATAATACATGAATGGCCATCAAAGCTGTTGGCATGGTTAATGTGATTTACCATTAATCAGATTATGACGAACCCTATTTCATTCAAAAGAGTCGGTCTTTAAGTATCAATGAAAATCCTATTATTATTTTCTTATTTATTGATACAAATTTCCAAATAATTTATCTTGTTTTGGTTGTAAGATGAAAACAGAGTAATTCAATAGGAAGGGGACGCTTAAAAACCAAATTTTGTTATAAAAAAGTGATCATAGAGATTGAATAACGTCGTGGTGTCCCAGAAACTAGAGGTGAAATGACAAGAACCTCGAAGTACCTAGAGATTTAAACGCATGTAGAGATCAAGTGGTCTTAATGTTTGGAATATTACACAGGCCAGGTGGATATATAAGTTGAGCACATAAGAGGTATGTTTCCTAGACATTGGATTGTTTTAGTGGAGGGGAAAACTTTGAGAAACTATTAGCCAAGTGATCATACTGAGTGGAACTGGAATATTCAAGGCCTGGGGTCAAAAGCTCTTTAGAAACTAAAAGGCACTAAAAGTTGAATGCTCCATAGGTCTCATGAATCTAAATTCCAGGATTTCTAATTGGCAGTTGGTCTCATTTTCCATTGTAGTGAAGCTCGTACGTGTTAGAAAGTGCTAAAAAATATAACGTTAAATTTTACGTCATTAATTATGAGAGGAATTTCACCAAATCACGTCTTGTTCTCTCAAGAGCAATTTAGAATTTATTTAAAAATTTCGTTTTTTAGACAATGTTTATAGTGCACTTTAAAAGTTACTCTGACTAAGCTCTTACTCAACAATAAATTTCTAAAGTCAAGAATGTAGTTATGTATTTACTAAGTAACATTTTAAAATTCTGAATGTACAGTTTTTTTATTGTACTATAATAACTGTGAGTTTCGTATGAAAGATTACTAATTTAATTTAATTGAGCATAAAATGTTCTATAGACTAATAACTATAAAAAAGTGTATGGTTTACATCGCATTTTATATGTTTTTAAATTTATTTTTAGAAGAATACATTTAGCTGAGAGTAGGCTAATGTTTTCTATTTAACACAATATGGAAGATATACATTTTAGAAAATTTAGTTTATTTATTGTCGTTTGTGACACATACAGGATTCTTTGCGTCCGAGATAAGGAAATAAAGTTATATATACTTTAGTGATTAATTTGTGGTATTTTTTATTCCTTAATAGCTGGATTTCAGTTTCACTTTGAATTCCTGAGAGGGCAGGTAAGGTTTTATGAATTTTTCAACGAAAAATTCCTTGCAGCAACACGTATTATCCTGCATGGTGTATGTCTCTCTGCCCAGATTCTTGAGATTTTTAACCAAACCTCTTAGTCTCTTAAGTTTCTAGATCAAGATTCCTTCAGCCTCAGCTTATGTTGTTAACGGAAAATATAAATTATCTGCAGAATCAAGACAAGATTCCTCCGTTTCACACCGCATTCCGATATTTAATTTCCTCAAACTGGATTTTTAACTTTACTCTTTACAACTCAATTATAGTAAACGATTATTGGTAATTGGTTTTCTCTAAGGTTATTAGGTATTTTTTACTAGGCTACTTACGTACATAATTACTATTACAATTTTAATAAATTTGTTAATTATGAGTCCACACAAGGTGTACTGAACAACTATGGATTCCATTTTACTTATTCAGAATATGATCAAATGTAATCTAGTTTAAAATTTTCAAATTCTAGGCTATGTTTGTTAAAATTCAATTACAGTGGTTATTAATGAAACTGTAATGCCGGGATTTGGCTCTGCTTTAGCCTCCCATTTGTCCAATATAATAATGTAATATTGTTATAATTATAATACCCCTTACACCCCTTGTGTTCGTTGAAATACTTGAAAAAATAATGTTGCAAATTTCTAAAATGTGTATAAAGATACAATGCTACATGTACTTATAAATAGCAAATGGTTAGCACTGCACGAGGGATTGGTAAGCAATCTGTTTAAGAGCCGTATGTAGGACTTTTAAATCTCAAAGTCGAATCACTAAAACCGGTTCTTTGGAACATAAGAACACGTTAACAAGTGTTGGAAGTTGAACAATGATCTTACGGGGGCTAAAATCAAGATGACGCAATTTAGCCGGATCTTAAGATATTCCCTTCATGAACAAGTTACCTTTTACCTTTGTAAGTGCTTCTTACCTTGATCATTTTGTTATATTATTTTATGCAAATGAAAAAAAAAATGGAGTTGTAAAACATGTATGCATACATATTGTTTCGAGCATAACATCTGTAGACACTGGTGATCCGGAGACTTTAACGCCTAAAGAAAGACGTCGTTGCTAAAGAATTGATTTTATGATCCTTGGACATACCAATAAACGCGTTCACCATGCGTTGATTGAATATAACTGGTTGAGACATATCTCTTGATCAGGCGGAGTGGAGTTGTTGTCACCCGACCTTTTCAAAATGTGGAGTAGTGAGACTGAGTAGTTCCGCTCGGCGCTCGCTCGGCATTCGCTCGTGTCTGGCGGCGCGGCGCAGCGCAGCCGCTGCTAGTACTGACCTTTCTCAACTCATCATTCCCGCCACGCTCCACATTGCGCTCCGCTAAACTCTTGTTTTCTCCCTCCGTTATTTATACCAGGAGCTAACTGTCTGTTTTCGTCCCTGCAACGTAAATTGTAGCAAATTACCGCCATAAATAAACGGTTCTTTGTGATTCATCAATTTATTAACCTTTAAACCATGATGGATGGCTGTGTTATTCTCTTTTATGGATTGGTTTAATTAATAATTTGTTTAAACCCATTTTGCCATTCTTATGGTTGAAAGTTGTTGTCCGTTTTTATGTGTGAACTGCTATCCATAAATACATATTGAAGCTAATTATAACTGACATATATATGAATTACAGGGTTGTATTCAGGATTTAATCCACGGCTAAAATACGTTTTCATGACTTCAAAAATCCATGGGAACTTACAGTAGAGCTCAACCTTTCCAGCTAACTCAATTAAGGACTTAAATGTCCTATGAGCTTGCGAGTGGTTATTTTTTTGTTAGTTTTATCATTCCGTTTAATATATTTTGAACAATACACCCTAAATTTAGGAAGTATATATTATTTTTTACAGTTAAATATTCTGTACTAACATTTGGTTGCAAATTGAGTTTCTATAACGTCACGTATAGAATAGATTTCAAAAGATGAAAGTGATTACGTTTTTGACAGTAACCTTTTGTAAATATTAAGAAACTTAAAACATTTAAGTATTTTGTATGTAAATCACTTTCTATAAAAGTAAGTAATTACATCCATGAAAACATTAAGCTAGTAAGAGAAGTGTAGTGTGAGATGTGGCCATGAACAGCCAGCCACCTCAGTGCGAGTTGGGTTGCGTCGACCTTGCGTTAACGTTGGGACAATATCACCGGTAGACACGCGATATCCAACGCTTTTGTGAAACGTTTAGCATCTGTTACAATCAAGGGCAATAAGATAGTTCTCCACATCAACAATGTAGGCTTAGAGGGTCGGGTAACAAACAGCTGATCTGGGCGGCTTTGTTGACGAGACAACCTAGAGCAGGACATGCGTGGTAGAGACATGCTATGACTGCGCAACTCACCTGAGTGCATGTATACTGGCATGATTGCGGCCAACCAGACGAATTCCTCCCATATTTGGATGCAGTCGGTTCGGTTTGCACGAGGCGGAATTTATCAGTACGAATTGCGAAATGCAATGTGCAGCTATGACTATCCTTGTTATGATAATGGCGGTGATGTCATAAATCGGTGAAGCAGGAAAAGGAGAAAAATAGGACGATATGCCAATGACCGGAGATTTGAAAGGAACAGTTTTTCATATGCGTGCATTGGTTTTTATTATATTTGTTCATATCGTTATTCAAGACAAGTTCTGACTCATTTATAGCTCAAGACAAGTTTTTTGTTACATCTCGTGATCCATAGTAATGTAAGGGATATATTTCGACATCGCACAACACACTTTTGTCTTTTAAATAATTTTACTCTGATCATTTCTAAATCGATAATAATCAAGTAACACTTTGGTGTTCATAGTGAAAAGAGAGACGCAAATTAGAAGTAGTATGTATGTTACGGTAATAAACTGTTATCGTATAATATAAGTATTGCCAACGGAAAAATGGCATAAAGATAATAATTTATTTTTGTTTTAGTCCACATTTGCATATTGCTTAGTTGTGATTCTAATTAATTTATATTTTTGACTCATTGACGTATTGCTTATTGTAAAATAAATAGTTCCGTGCATTAAGCCCAGGCACGCAAGTAAGACCACACCTGTATCTCGAGACCTGATGCCGATAAGGTGCGGGCATACGGATTCTGGTGCACGAGTATGCGCGACCAGGACATACAAGGAGAGACAAACCCACATTGCCTTGGCGTGATTGGTGAGACAGTTAACAACAACGAAATTATTGCAACAATGACATCTATTAATCGAGCGCCCATTGGCTGGTGTCGTTTACAACAATTAAAATATTGCACCAATGACATCCATTACTCGCGCGACAATGGTCTGGACATTCGTTACCAATCAAGCGGGCACGCCGGCTATAACTGTACCATAACCCACCGTGCCCGGGCACAATAACAGTAGATCACGGTAACTCTATCTCGAGCATGAGCGGGGACGGCCGCGGCGAAGGCCGCACGACATCACTGTGTGCTAGACCGTGCTCTTAGTTCTAGATCCCTCCACACTCAACTGTAACAGGTTCAACTCGGATCTATTTACACGGGACCGATTTTGGAATACCCACTTGTATTACAGTTATCTGACGTGGGCTGGTCGTTAAGAAACAGTGTGTAGGCAGTAGCTCTTTTTTTCTTTCTGAACATCTATCGAAACAATACTAATCTAGTGTTTGCAATGGATGAAGTGAATAGAGAGGTACTTAAGTAAAGGGGAGTTCGATCCTTTAGCTTTATTCTGCCTTTTTTCAAGGTCCATTGGCCAGTGCGAGTATCTTATCAAACAGAATAAGGTGGAGGGTCACATACAGGATTTGAACCTGTCTGACCCAAAGTCCGACGTCTTAGATCGCTCGGCTATCTGCATTCCACTTAATTTCTTACGATGGTCTGAAGTAATTACTTTCATTCTAGTGAATAGAATGAAAATGCTTCCAAATGTTGAAGGAGGATGATTTTTGCGTACTTGATTCAATAGACCCCGTAGCGTTTGCTCCACATTAATGTAAATACAAATAATACCATTTCGTAGTAACTACTTCGTATTTGTTGAGTGTGGCTTAGGTCAGGCTATATTTTAGGTTGCCAAGGCAGTGTTCAAGCACATTCATAAGCGTAAGCTGTATCATCAACTTGGGCATGTCAGTAATAAACAATTTTTACAGTCCGAGATAGAATGTGTAAATTTTTGAAATGCTGAGATTCTGCCTGAAAGTAATAATAACAATATATTGTTTTATATAACAGTGATATAATAGACAAAAATAAGATTTGGAAAAAATGGTATTTTGTTACATGCTGTGGGCACTAGCCAAAGATTAATTGTTAAATGAAATTAGTAAAGTTGTTGGGTGTGATGTGAAAAGAGGAACAAAATGTTTCTAGTTTCGTCTAGATCTACAGCTTCATTACTTGGCAAAATATCAAAATATGATCAGGCATTTAAGCCTTATACGTTTATCGTGTGACTCGAGTAACGTGTCCCCAGAAATAGAGGACTTGCTACGGCGTAGTAGATAGTAAGGAAGTAACAACTACCACCTGTTCCGGGCGGCCTATAGTAGTAGGGTAACTACCTAGTAATAGCAGTTGTTCATCCACTTCGTTTCAACAAAATGCTATTATTTCATAGTAGTTACTGCACCTATTTACTTCTTTCTATTCACTTCACCCAATGAGTTACTCAAGGAGGAAATGGTATATGATCTGATTTTGGAAACCAATGAAAGACATTTATCAATTTTGCTAGCTTATAATGTTGAAAAACCTGTAGAATCTCTTAGTGATGCAGCGGTTATGTGCGTTCATCATCAAGTCCACCAACAACAAGCGTGGTTGCGTTCATGTCCTTCCAAGTTAACCATACAGCTCGTAACAGTCCGGCCATTGTTGTCTGTTTGGGTGTCTGCAGAACATAAATAGAAAATATAAAACTTAGGAGACAAGACCTAAGGACACTTTGATTGGAAGAATTAAAAAAATTATAGTAGAATGAATGATGGTAGTTTATTTGTAACAATAGATTTTAAAATGATTAATTGTTACATTAGAACGATTCAATACAACAACATTTGGATGGGAGTAGTTAGTGATTAGTGTCAATTAGAGCTAAACAAATATGTGCTTAATAGCTTAATCACTATTTCTTACCATTAAGAATTATTTGTAGCTACCACACCACCACAATCCATTCATATTTCTACACAACCTTTTGAATGAACCTATTGAATTCTAGTTCTGGAAATTGGTGCTGTGTAAATAAATTCAAGTATTTAATTTAAACACGAAAGTGGTCACGATGGCCGCTGAGGTAGCACCACTCCTCTCACTAACAAGAGCTAGCCAGTTATCTAAATTAGTATAAAATGCCGCGTTTGGTGATACAGTAGCTTCATATATTATCAATTAGATATTTAGTTTATGTCTACCTATTTATGTTCTATGGTGGGGATCATAGATATGCTACATATTTTATTCCATATCCATCTAAAACCTTATGTGGGAATATATGTTGTAAGCGATGTGCTAAATAATATTGAAGTAACATATTACAACGCTTTTAAACATATAAAATCATAGATCAATCAAGAATAAGTATACAGGGTGATTCATGAAGTTCTCCCCCCACTTCTACAGCACATTGTACTAGTAAAAATAATGAAAAAATGTTATATAAACATAGGTCCGAAAACGCTTCGATAGCGAGTTACAGCTAGCGAAAGATTTCGCCTGAATTCCTGGGTAAAGAGTAAAATAAAGCCATACTGAACTTTTGGAAAGGTTAATTAAGTAAGAAATATCGTGGATTCTTATGTATTTTTACCTGATAAAGCTAATAAAATAGGTTTCAGAACTGTACCTGTAGTAGTTTTTGAGGGATTCAGGGTTAAATGCAAAAAATTGGGGCACGAAACAATGTTTTTTTAAGTTTGATGTACAATAACTTTGTTAAATTGGTAATAAATACATTAAATCAACAAACATTAATTGTAGAGAATTTAATTCTGAGAAAATTGATATAATCAAAGTCTAAAATAAAACAGAAATAAGTACCAAACATTTTATTTTTGTATTTTATTTTATTCAGTATAATACATTACTAGCTGTAAAGAAATACCGTACGGTATTTAGTTAAAATAAAACAAAAACAAAATGTTTGTTCCTTAATGATGAGATAAATTGAGAAAACAAGATTAACTGTTAAATAAATTTGTTTGTAAATAAAAATATCATGTTTTATTACGTTGTATATTTTTTTTAATAAAAATTTACATCAAATGTTCGAAAATAAATGAAGCAAACATTTTCCAATTATTGTTTACTAATGATCGAAATGCAGTTTTTTGTTTTATTAATTTCTAAGTTGGTAACGCACGAATAACAACTGATCAACAATGGTATTCTGTACTGTTACGTTAGAACTGTGTATTAGTGGTGTTTTGCAAGCTACAGCAGGAGATCGGGTTCTGTGAATCGTGTTATTAAATGCAATTTTTCTGTGAGTTATAATTCGATTGTTTATTCAGCGAAAAAATTCCTTACTTATTTACATCAGAGGAATACGCTGATATGGTTTTTATTTTGGGTTACTGTAATGGTAATGCTAGAGCTGCTGTAGAAGAATATGAACTACGTTACCCTAATAGGAGGATTCCAGATACCAAAACAATTTCAGGAACTTTTCGTACTCTTCGGGAAACAGGATCACTACCAAGTACTAGAACCAATTATGAACGAGCTGTCCAACTTGATGATGATATTGTTATTAATGCTGTTCATCGCAGTCCAGGTGTAAGTACACGACGTTTTCTAGGCGGATAGGAGTTTCGCAGTCAACGGTGTGGAGGTCACTTAATCGAAACAAATTTTATCCGTTTCATAAACAAAAGGTTCAACATCTACAGCTAGGGGATGGTCCGCTTCGCTTGGAGTTTTGCAACTTTTTGAATATTAATAATCAACTCTACAACCGTATTTTGTTTACGGATGAGGCACAATTCACTCGGGATGGTGTCAATAACTTGCACAATGAACACTCATGGGCAGAAGAAAATCCACATGAGGTAGTGGAACAGAACTTTCAACACCGATTTAGCGTCAATGTCTGGCGTGGCCTTTTGCACAATCGGCTGATTGGACCTTTCATATTACCTGGACGCCTAAATGCTGAGTTCTATTTGCATTTCCTTCAAGAAGAGTTGCCGCAGCTGTTAGAGAATGTTCCTTTACATCTCAGACAAAATTTGTACTTCCAGCATGACGGAGCACCTCCCCACTTTTCACGTGCCGTTTCTGCTTACTTAAATCATCAATTTCCTGGACACTGGATTCGATGATAACTGTAACTCGCTAACGAAGCGTTTTCGAACCTATGTTTATATAACATTTTTTCATTATTTTTACTAGTACAATGTGCTGTAGAAGTGGGGGGAGAACTTCATGAATCACCCTGTATATGTGTGTATATATTGGGTGTCCCAAAATTACAGGACCAAACTTTACCAAATTGTTCAGGAGGTCAAACTGAACGAAAAATGTTATATAATGTATAGTCCTATTTTGCTTCGTTTACCTTAGATCGGCCATTTTGTTTTTTACATACAAGTAATTTTATTTTCAATACGGGTTTACAGATTTTGTTGAAACTTGGCATAAATATTATAAACATGAACATAAGTTGTAAAAAAAATATTAAAAAAACTTATATGTATTTTCAAAATGGCGGCCATTTACAATATTAAAACCTAAATAACTTGAAAACCAACCTTTGTTTTAATGGCCGCCATTTTGAAAATATACATAAGATTTTTAAAAAATATTTTTTTTACAACTTATGTTCATGTTTATAATATTTGTGCCAAGTTTCAACAAAATCGATAAACCCGTATTAAAAATAAAATTAATTGTATGTAAAAAACAAAATGGCCGATCTAAGGTAAACGAAGCAAGATAGGACTATACATTATATAACATTTTTCGTTCAGTTTGACCTCCTGAACAATTTGGTAAAGTTTGGTCCTGTAATTTTTGGACACCCAGTATATATTTAAATTAACGATACTGACAGGTCTTTCTTCAAATCGTTTCTTTTTAAAAATATCTGTATAGAAAGGTCCAGACTTGAAACTAATAAATAGATTCCTCTAGGTTCAAGGAAGAACCGTAATAATTTTTGGGTCAAAAGATAAAATGGCGGAGATCTGTATGATAACTGTTTTGTTACGTTCCTTGGTTGGAGTTTATTTTATGTCTTTAGCAAATTTTTCTGTAACCTGTTTATTCCATTATTTAACATTAAAAAATAAATAAGTTCAAAATAACTATTTAAAATTACTAATTATAAACATCCGAAAAATAAAGTAGGCCTAATCCAAGACTATGAAGTTTGTGTATACTGATACCATTTCGTACTTTCATACTTCTAAATGTCCATCGTAATTACTATAATTTATGGAACACAGGTTTTTAGATGTAAGATGTGTTTTGTTTAGATTTGAAACTAGTTAGTTCGTTGCTTAGTTTGTACTTAGCTAATTACAAATTACGCTCCAAACGCTCCTCCTCCCAGTAGTTATCAGCAGCGTTTCTTGTTTATCTCAGTGATTGCTGTCTTGGTGGGCCCGCCTCGTGGTGTGCGTGCGTGTGTGCGGGTGGTCCTCTCTCACAATGAAACTTCCACAAATTATGTATGAATGGTGTAATCTACAATTCCAAATAATTCATAAATAAAAATGCCCTGTCTAGATGAGTTATTGAATTATAAGACGACCGTATTTAATATACCTAGCTACTTTGCACTGCGTTTTATTTATTTAGACACCTATTGACTAGTTCATCTTATCATCCGTAAGGCGTTACAGCAATTAAGAAGAAACACTTACTGTTGAACCAAAAACTTTTTTTGTCATCTATGTACGTTCGGTCTAAACATATCTTGCTGGTCACAAAAAATGCAATCGGTATAAACTGTAATATTTCTTTTCTTCTTGATACTGTTCAACGAGAACTAACCCTAAAAATATACGCCATGTAGATGAATAATAATACATATTGTTATGTTAAATGTTAGCGCTATCCTACCTTTCATTCTAGTTTTATTATCGCTCTTCCTATAGGCATCCCTATGACTTCCTTTTAATAGTTCTTGGTTCATTCATTTGTTTATGTGAAAATCTTGCATTACATTATTTTTTTTAAATCAAGAGGCGGTTAGTGATATTGCAATTTGAACGTAGCCAGTGGAATACATTTGATATCTGTGTTCACAATGAGTACACAAGTAATAATAATATTTGGAACTTTTCCGTAGCGAGGATTGTGTTGTGGGTGTCCAGATGGAGTACACGAGTAAGTTAGAGATAATATTTGAGACTTTGTCACAGAAGGAACTGTGTTGGCGGTGTCCAGAAAAGTACACAAATAATTTAGAGATAATATTTGGGACTTTGCTAGGGAGAGGGTTGTGCTGTCGCTGTTCAGAAATATACCAGTAAATGAGAAATTATATTTGGGACTTTGCCAGAGAAAGTGATGTACGCGTAAATTGAGGACCATTTTCGGAGTTTCCGGAGGTAGATATGTGTTAGCACACGAAAGAGAACACGAGTAAGTTAGAGATAATATTTGGGTGTCTGCAAGAGGGAGGGGTTTTTTGGCTGTGTCCAAAAGAAGTACACGAAAATTTAAAAGATAATATTTGCTAAGCAGAAGGTGCTATTGGTATCCAGAATGAGTATACAAGTAATTGAGAGATTATATTTGTGACTTTATCAGAAAAAGTGTTACACGAGTCCTAAAAGAGTACACGAGTTAGCTAGAGATAATATTTGGGTCTCTGCCAGAGGGAGGGTTTTGTTGGTTGAGCCCAGAAGGAGTGTACAAGTGATCACGGCGGCAGCAGACACCTGACCGTGAAACGCATTAGGCAGATGCGCACCGAGCAAGCAATCGGGCATTAAAACACGATTACCTTCAGCCCGCGGCCATCTTGAATGTTATTAGCTCCAATTTATCTGGTCGAGGTAATGTGGTAATCACCGCAATGTGTCGGATTACGTTTATTATGACAATGATCAGCTGTTTTTGACAGCACGTGTCCGGTTTAATGGCTCGTGTCCGTACTCGCGTGTATCGCTTCTGCTGTGTGTGAACTGTGTGGCAGACACCTTCGTGAGGATATCCCCATTTGACATTGTAGTGCAAATCTGACAACTTAATACTATTTCACGATTACAATTACGTATCGAAAATGTGTACATTTCCTATCTGTACTTTCTTAACTGCAAAAATAACAACACTCTGTCACGTTATCCACACGGGCTTCTGGTATTAAAGCCACCCCGGAGACTTTCTATTAGTTCACGAACGTATCCATGAGAACAGAAACCACTGGGTAGAGTTTCAGTCAAATTGATCTTGTATTTGACAAATCGGTCTTGGATTTCTAGGAAAGATTTAGAACCAATAATCGCATATGATCCAAAGCTTTTTTTGGTGTACGACGATACAGAAATTGTTACTAGCTGTCTTCACCGATATAACTGTCTGTATTGGGATGCTTTCATATCGGCATTTGACTCACAAGACGATGATAATTCCATTTGAGAACCTCTTTAACCTACTTGTCTATATAATTTGGCGATTATGTATGTTGCCTAAAGATTAGTGTAACTTTCTGATGAGAAATGGCTTCATATTCAAACATGAAACAGGCAGGACTTTACATAAATTGTGCTTCTATTTAACAAGGGAAGTCATGAAATCACGTATCTTTTCTATATTAATGGTTACATAATCAAAATAAAAGTGTATGCAAATTTTACAAAACACCCAAATAATATATCCCCTCAATTTACTTCAATGATCCAGTTATGTATACAGCTTAGTTCCTAGTTATGAACACAGCACTATGTCTCTACTTTGATTTCAAGAAAGATCGTAAATTTATAACAATTTATTGAGTTTAAGGTTTTTGCTGACGCACTTGTAGAGACCAGTTTGAAGTAAATATCTGGTTCTAATTGGTGTGAAAATAAAAGAAATATATTGATATTATCAAATATTATCTAAGAAATAATCCATATATTTTGTTCCACGTTACTAGCTACGTCCAAACTAATGACAGAGATTAGCTAATCCCTTCGCAAGGTTAGGAGCAGATTACTTATATAAACACATTGGATATTGTTGATTCGTAAATTGGACAAGCTTATCCATACACTAGTTTGGATTGAAGTAGCTATTGTTTTTTTAACGAGATAACACTATTTTTTTACCTGTTTTATTACAACTCGATGCGTTCCTTAATTCACATGACATCATGACTAAGATCTTGTTGTCTCTCGTAATTATTTAGTAAGTCATAGCGAATTCAATTTTTACGAAATTGGTAAGGCCGTCTAAAGAAGATAAACATTAAATTGAATAAATGTCAAAAGTTTTCTGTTTGATTATTGTAAAGTGAACTTATATGATTATTGTCACTGAATAAAACATTACAATATGAATGTTATTACTTGTAGGTAATTAATTGTGTTATAATTGAATGCAAGTAGCTTTTATTAAGTGAATAACTAGCAGTAACAGCTGATTCTCATACAACTTCATAGGTACTTCATGAGCACTGCTTGTGCCAGTGGAATTATATTTCCGACATCAATATTGAGTTTCCATTATCTCCGCGTTCAAGAAAATCTGTACATTTATGGCCGTTGTAATTTACACCGATTTTATTATTTTTCGTCCCATACATGATTTTATATATATACAGATACGGCCTAATACAAAATAATTGAATCGTAAAAAGTGAGGGCTCTGTGGTGTAATGGTAGCACATTCACCCGGCAAGTGAGAGATCCGGGTTCGAGTCCCGGTGGAGGAGCAAGTACTTTTTGCGATTCAATGTTTATTGAAATTATATATATATATATATATATATATATATATATATATATATATAATATATATATATATATAATATATAATATATATATATATATATATATAATATAATATATATATATATATATATACAGATCTGAGTAGCCTGCCTCTGCAATTGACAACTAAGATAGATTTTGTAACTGTCTTTTAATTTACAGTAAAGGTTAATAAAATGTTCTTTTAAATACAATCATTGCGGAAATTGTGGCTCTGGAAGCACAGCAATAAACCATAAGGAATTGAACCATACATAGACGTGGATACGATTGATACACTATGTCCTTAACGTAAGCTTACGAAGTACCATCTATAACATTTTCCGTGCACTAGAGTAAAGTGGTCAGAAGTAGGGCATTGTGCACTTGTCAGGAATTACACCTTTAGTCGTATCCTGGAGGAAGTATTTTAGTCATCAGTTACTGCCTCTTTACTGCACGTTGTAAAATAAAGATAACATCTTGCTCAAACTAGACTGTAACGCGATTCGTTGTCTCTTCCGGACTACTGTATTGTCGGTGGGGCACTTGGTTGGGTCTCTCTGTACTAGGCATATCTACAGTATACGAAACTTATGGAAATAATTTTACATCTAACAAAAAAACATTTTTTAGGAACCTAATAATCATGAACCTATCTATTCACAAAGTATATATAGTTTCAAACTCACTATATGCAAACTACTAAAACTATTACTTTGTTTTATTTCTCCTTGTGTCCATTATGACGTTTTGCGTTGTATAGTAAGAGATACAATTAGATACATAAGTATCAAATCCCTACTCCCCACAAACCTCCCATTATTGAAAATTTAAACAAACTAAAATATACAATAAATCATAAAATATTTACACTTAAATGTAAATCATGACACATAAACTTTGGAGTACCAAGTAAATAAAGGACTCTGTTATATTTCAGATAATCCTCATACGAGTACGTACTTATGCACTAGTGTAATAATTGCATTTGTAGGGCAAATAACAATTTATATTTAGAAAAGTAAGGTATAAGATATTCTGTACCTTATTGTACCAACAAATTATATAATTCTATTTATGACAAAACTTTCCAACCTTAAGGGAAAAGCATAGTGAGATTAACAGGCTTACCTATGCTACTTTTCTACCGAGCCAAAGTTTCATTAAGTTTACATATTAGGGAAGAGTTTTATATGCTACCGAGAGATTTATTTTTTAAGTTTATCATTTGTGTATAAAGGGTTGCTACAGTACACAATAACAGTGCCCCACATAATATAATTAAGAAGGGTAGCAACACACTCCACCACATGCCCCACATGTTACATAACATGCTTCGCTGAGATTGTATGAAAAGTCTATATCTCATTTAATTCTCTTCATTAGGCTACATGTGTTGCTATATCAAATGTAATATTTTAATATTACCTGTGATTGTACTCACGTTATTTAAAGATTGATTCATTCTGAGATTTTCTCGTTATCGTTATGGTTACCAATAAGACCGATCTAAGAATGTTCGCTAACGCGCAACCAAATCCCATGAAGTGACTTGCACCAGCATCAAACTCGATATTGCCTAATTACAAATTTTCAGACTTTGAAGCCTCTCCTATCAGAGCGGGCAGGGGACAATTCAAGGCTAGCAACAGCCTTCCACACTAAGGGAGGCTCATCCCAACAGTAATCTTCCCCAGTAGACTAGACCTATTGATCCACCCTATATTATGACATTTTCGGTTAATGATGTGCTACAAAGTTGCCAAGATATAAGTAACACATTGGTTTTTTCTGTACGCAGTGTAGGTTTAAGTGGAAGGTCCAAACCAGCCATAATAAACCTCTCTGGGTTGACGTAAAGTTACAGTTACCTATTACTACATATGGTTATTATATGTAATAACTGGCAAGCTTTCTTGCTCCACATGACCAGGTTAAAAGTGCCCAGAAACAATACCAAAACGGTTTAGGAGGCCTATTTTGGGCACACCCACGCCTGCGCCCTTCGGCCAGTTTCAAAACTGATTGTTGTATAACGGCTGGCGCGGAATGGGCGCTAGTCACGAGGACCGGACGCGTGCGACTTCGGTCAGACACAGGACACGATCTCTTAATTGGCATGATGTGGACCGATGTAATGCGACTCATTCATTAGTTGACACAACCTTAAGTTTGCGGCCCGTTGTGCAACTCGGCTGATAGTTGATAGCGACGCTCTAGGCTCAGCTCCCAAACAGGAAAGGGTTCCAGATTCGTGATTAACAAGACCGATATGCTTATGTTCTATTTTTAATTTAGAACCGAACAGAATTCGTGTGTGGGGTGTTTTATGCCGACCATTTTCCGAATAACATTCAAATGTGTTTTTGATGGTTTATATAGTAGGCAGTCCAATGACACTGGCGGAAATCAGGTTTGAGCCGCAACAAATTGGTCTGAGTCTGATTAAGACAGGATTTTGGAGTTTCTGGTTTTTACGTCATCTTATTTAGATATTTATTGGGACATTTAACTTTCTCAACTTGTACATTTGGACATATTAATAATGATACATTAATTTATAATAATACATTCAGTGATGATATTCGATGATATAATGCTGACAGTAATAATAAAGTTCCCAATTCCACCAGCCTACATCGCCTCCAAACAGGTTCGCCCAGCGACACCTCGAGTTGATCAGTTATTTCGATATTAGGCCATTGTTCCGACTCCGCTACCACGCCGCCCTCGGCCTACGATACCCTTAACTTTCTCCGTTAACCCATTAGATCCTTCCAAAAACAGAAAAGCTGGGGAAACTAGTCATAAATATTAGCGATGTGTAAACAAAACTGGGAGCTCTAATGGAGCCCATATCCAGCAACAGTAATTTGTATTTCTGTCTCCGAGGATGATTTAGAAGCGTCAGGTCTGTGCTCCGTGTTTGTATCAAACCTAAGTTATTACTCTCGATTTGTATTACAACGCCATTTATTTATTATCACAACTATATATAAGAAATTGATAAAGTGTTTTACCATTAAGTTTATTTCATAAGAAATGGCCACACCATGGTAATAATAAAAATAGTTTTTGAGATATAAAATCTATTCTTCTTTATAATGTAGTTCAAATTGTCAACTAAATTTTAATCAAATCATTTATAACTCTTTTAATAAATTTTGAGTTGGATTTAAGAAAATAAAACACGATTTTACTTTTATTGTTTTGAGAGTTTTAATGTATTCGCGTGTTTATTATTGTAAAGCTAACCTGTATTTTTCAGTAAATGATCAAATATATTAATTTAAAAAAGAATAAAATGACTTTTTTATACAATTTAGATTTTTCGTAGAAGATATTTACTTTTTACGTTATTATAGTAGATCTAAGAAATTTGCAATTGTATCATGTAACGTAGTTATTATTAGTTATAACAAACTTATGTTTTGTTACAAATAGGAGGAAGAAAAAGAACTATGATATTAGTATTAATATAAAATAGTTCAGTAATTTGATCATTTTTACTTCAATGAAGTTTTAGCTTTAGTGTGTGATAAAGTTTTTAACAATATTATGATGTATTTTGTACCAAAATATATTACTACCAGTGTAGCTGGATAAAAAATGAAACCTTTAAATTAATAACATTATAAGATCTACAATACTGAAAAATATAACAAAATAAGGACATGCTACATAGACCATGAGTACACGCAACCACACTTTTAACGACATTTGCAGATCTGATAGCTTTCCAAATACCCCACTGGATATTTATGTTAATGTTTTCACACCTCATCAGTTGAGTATCACGAGACATAAACTTACATTTTCATCCCGACTATAATGCCAGACATCAAACGACACCTGTAAGGCTGTTGACACTCTAATGACCCGCTGAATCGGCAGCTCTGAAGCCCGTTGTTGGCACCGAGGGACCGCTTTCTCGACTCAAATGGTTCACTAAAAGCCCTAATCTTACGAGGGACGTTCCTGGTCTCGTCACAATTGGCACATTAAATCAGGACCTTAATGATGTGCATTGCGTCTTATCTTTATGAACATATCGCCTGCGTAAATCCGCCAAAAAGATGGACCGGCCAGTAATTGGAGGTGTCCAGATAATGGGTGTTGGCGGTCGGACGGCCGGGGTGGCGACGAGAAAAACTGGCCATCTGCACGAGGCACAATGGCCCATTTTAACGATTGTTAGCAGACCGTAGTCACCCTCGGACAATCTCAGTCTAACTGCTTGTATTTATCGAAGGCATTGTTTTTAAATGAGACTTCCTTTTTTAGGTCCAGCGGAACATCATAAGACATTATCGCATTGACACTGGATGATGCTGCAATTAAAATTTGTGTAATTGATCCTTACGTAAAGCAATAGGCAGAGGCCTTATTTATTGGTTTTATCGTAATTACTTGGAATAAGTTTCTTGAAGCCCTATAATTAAATTGGTAATATAATAATTAACAATAACCGTATAAATTAAATTAAAAGTTACATTATGTAAATAACTCAATTTTTTGAGCCTACAAGTTTAAATGTAGATTCATTCATTTTACTATAAAGTGGCGAGGTACAGTACAGTTAATACAGAGGAGTGTCCTAAACAAGATCTTTCCATACAAATCAACTTAACATCAACAAATTCGTTCATAAATTTGCAGTTTAATAATGTAAATAACGCATCAGAAATATCGTTTTAATGTAAGAAAGCAGGCTAGAGTTTGCATTGTATTTTCAAACAGCACCATTTTCTTAAATTCATTTATACTCCTGAAGCTCCATTTTTAACATATCACTAATGTTAAAATTGAGTTATAAACGGAACTTCGACAAATCCATAAATAGTCTATTGCAATATATAAACTTGGATTTTATTCTGCCAATATTATTGAATTGTTAAAAATGCGATTATCTTATAATCTATTTTCAATATGGATTTTCTCATAAGAAATTGTATACTTAATACAAATTATAACTCATTATTATTGACAGAATATCTTATTTTTAACAAGTTCCTAGCATCGAAACACTAAAACCTAAGTTCCTGTACTGAACCTTTTATGGGTTTGAAATAAATTTCTATTTATAACCCAGATATAAACTTTACATTCGTGCTAAGGCGGAGTCACATACGCATGATAGTCAGTAAACTAGTTTGACCTCTTAAGAAGCTGTATAGCACACTTTCCCAATCGTATTAGGGAGTATGAAACTGCAACACTATTTATAATCTTGACTGAACATAATCTTGGAATGAGTTTTGACTTTTGAACTCCTCCTAACATAAATATCCGCTTCGTTTCAAATTAAACATTGCAACATCCCATTACCAAAGGAGAGTTTTTCATGCTTCTGGAAAAGTAATGATTTTGTTGTTTGTCAACAAGGAAAGGAAAAACAGTGAAGACTATTTCCTTTGTTCTTTGTTTCTACAGAACTATGATAAATGATGAAACTGGTGTAGTTTTGATCGGTATGGGCCATAGAATATTTTCACGTATAAAAAAATTATTTCATGTGCGACTGGCTACTTGTTAGAAATTTCACACACATGCACAAGATAATTTAAAGGATTTAATTGTTATTAGTTCGTTTGAAATACTTTCGTAGATGTGAAAGTTTTCATTACTTTTAAAAATTAAATATGGCTCTCATAACAAAAGTACGAAATATAAATACACTCTTTATAAAAAAGTTACTTTCAAACATATCAGAGCCACCATGACGGCCTGATATATGGAACATAACTTTTCAACAATACCCGCTTTATCCCATATAGTATTAGTATATTTATGGGATTGCAGTTGAGTATAGTTACTGTCACATATGCAAACCCCCCTCACCACACACACACAGGCGCGAGCGCGCGCGTGAGTGGGACCGGCCGCATTTCTGCTCAGTCACATACAGTGTTCTTGAGATTTTTTTACAATGATTTGTAGGCTCTTTTTTAAGGGTACACCAAATTAAACACATTTGTACATATACTGCTATATAGTACTTTTGAGTATTTAAGATCTCTGAAATGATACACCCATGTATTTCTTATAGGCAAGGAATAAACCAATTCTTATTATCACAAACTAGTAATTTTAAACGCGAAAAATAAACTTTACTTCTGGATACGTGTAAAATGTTCATAAAAAGTGCTCAATGCGCTTTATTTGCTGTTTTCTCAATATTTTATAGTAATATCTAAACTAATATCTATACTGTATATATTTATTAGTAGTAGAAAACGCAGTTAAAGACATGGGTCCGTAATAATTAAATGTCTTTGTCTTTTGAAGATAAACGTTGAATTGCGGTTGATATCTGATACCAAACATGAAAATATAATCCTAACATGACATTATGGCACGGCCTCTATTGTACGGGAAACAGTTTGGGTGCATGGCAGTACACTTTTAAGGTAGTTTTCGGTCATGAAATGCTTGGCACTTGCACTAACACGCTGTATTCATTTCATTTTTCATTGTTATATCTGTAACGTAACTGTTGGTATGTCAGCCCTACAATGGGTAAGCTAGATGTTACAGTTGTAACTAATTAAACCGTACCCGTGCAGTAGCAGAAGAGGAAGCAGCTGTCAGAGTGTTGACCTGCCGTGTGTCCACGCGCCTACATCCCACATCTCCGTCCAGACCACACTCCTGCAATTAGCAACTCATTGCTTCGTTTTTGCAGCTTGTTTGGCCGGTTTATGACCTGACAGCATTTGCAATCATTCGTTATTACAGTTATATCAGTGACGACGCGGCGACAAGGACTTGTCATTCCAGCTCTCCAACGCTCCTGACCCGTTACAGTCATATACTGCTTTAAACATTCTTGTCTTTATGCTACTCTGTGGAGCGGTGCCAAACAGTATCTATCGGTGTACATTTAGTTGGTTCCAGAAGTAATAGAAAGTGAGAGTGCTCAATTGTATCGAAAAGGTTAAAACTATGAATGTTGTTTAATTTATTATATCACGAACAGGAAAGACATTTTTAATATAGGGTTAAGTTGATAAACTTGCATATATTTACAATATAAACTAGACATTACTCCTCTGCTATTTCAGTTACCTTAAAGTATCCACACACAGAACTGACTTCCTTGGAAGACATTTGTTAACCAATAGCATTAGACTTTACAACGCTCTCCTAGCCTCCGTAAAAAACAAAAACAAGTACACAGCAGAGGTCTCAGCCTCATTATAGTTTCAGGGGTTTTGTCCGGTTGTCTAACATACGTATTTTATCAATTAAAAGACCTCTGAAAGTCATTTCCAAAGAAGTTTGTTAAAAAGGAGCTGGTTCATCTTAGATAATAAACCCTGCTAAGGGTCGATACTGGATATCCTTTACACTGTGACCACACGCATATGGCACTGATTCGGTACGATGGACTAGTTGCTTTACTGTTTCTAGCGTCCAATACACATTCGGCAATTTTCCAGCATTATGTGTAAAAAAATAGACAATACCTACCATTAGACCTAAAGGCAATACAAACATGGCTTAGTTAAATAGTAAAAGTATAGCCCAACGTTGCTTGTATTAAAATACCACATGAAGTGGGTGAAGTAGCATATTTCAAACATAAACCTATTGAAGCTGTATGCATGAAAATTGCAGACTCATAGTCAAGTCAATCTTATAGTAAAGTTACTGCACTTTGACTCCAAATATTTAAAATAGCAGCTAGCAATCCAACAATTTTACTACACTGGCAAACATAAACCAATAAAATCGACATGCAAAAGACTTTGAGATCCAGGAAGCCAATAAACCGCAAAGCCAATAGTTTCTGCCCTTTATCCCAGTCCCTTTTTCTAGACCATCACCTTACAGCCTCCTCGTTTCAGATGCACTATCGCGATAACACAGGAAGTGTCTAAACTGAATTGCTCCACAGTCGTCCACCTTCATGGTGTGTGTTATATGTGGTTTGCAGTGCATTTGTTTCTTTTCAGTGACATCACTTAGGTTCATAATAGGCACAAGTTCTTTCAGACATAATTAGAATGAGATAGTTATATATTACATATTAGACAGTTCCAAGCTGAAACCCAGACTTACTTTTTCTAAATTATAAAAAACTATGTTTATCATTGTTATTTTATTTATTTTTTATTGTTTCTTTCTTTTTTTTTTAATCGTAATATGTTAGTTAAACTTTCTTTTAACTTCTTCATTATCATTTCCCATATTATTAACTTAGCTCACACTGCAACTTAGTCTACGCACAGGCTCTTGCCCATGTAGACTATTTCCTTTTTTTTTATTATATCAAGGTGTTTTTAGTTATAATTAGTTACACTTATTTTAAGATTATTAATTTAAAAAATTAATCAACAATATGCTTATTTTTTTCTTTTCTTTCTTTAGGTATGCACCATGTATATACTTGTGGTTGGGAATAAAACGATATTTCATTCATTCATTCATTTTGATCAGTCTGGGCTTTATGATGTTGTTGGACCAGTTAGCTATATGATTGGCATAGCCTACATCATATTCTGTTGAAAATTTTAGTTGAGTGTGTAGAAAACTTATCGCCAAGATATTTTGGAACATTTAACATTATGTCTTAGAGGAAGAGGTTGGATTTCAATCCTAGTGTTCTATTTTTTAACATTGAATGTTGAATTCATATAATCGGTCAATTCATCCATCATGAACAAAACAAATAATTCTCATCTAGTATTTTATGTAGGTCACTTACATACAATCTGAGTTATTTTCCAGTGTTTTTTGTTGGTGACACTGTAAAGTAATAATGAAGAAACAGGAACGTGTAAACGCAGACATGTCGTGCCTGCATGGTTCACAACGTATGCACGCACGTACTGTTATTTACTTAATGTGTCTATGAAAGCAATAATATCGTTAAATAATTAGACACAAGAAGGAGAAATGAAAGTAGTGACCAGCACGTGCCAAGAGAAACTGGCGGCTAACTCACAATTATAAGTGATGTTTAATATTATTGCGAGCGTGGGGGAATGTCGTCCTAGCAAGCTGATGGTAGATGTCAACTGGAAATATCGATGTTGTGACGTAAGTAGGTTCGAGTTTTGCCGAGTATAGCACACTGTATTTAAAATATCGGCTCACAATCAGTAACACAAATGAAAGACTAATAAACGGTTACAGTGCGGTGTGTTGCTTAATGAAAGAGTTTGTGTCAAAACAGCTTTTTGCCGGCTCGACACCGGATCAGATGTCGCCATGCCAGCTGGTCACGATCCTGTTAACCCTTAGCAGCCAATTTGTTTAATGCTTAATTTAGTGCTTTAGCTTCCCCGTCCTTCCGAATACATGTTTTAATTAGCATACTTGTTATTTAATTTAATTTGGAATGTAATGATAGCGGATCTTTCCATTAACACTTTATACCGTTATAACAAGTTATAAATGATGACAAAGAATACTTTAATTTTAAAATGACGTTACACGATAAAAATTAAGATATATTTCTTTAATATTAGTAACATATTTTGAAACTGTTATATTATATGACTAAGAGAACATTCTCCTGCGGCACAACCCTGGCTCATTGTACTATTTTTATTTTTCTGTCTTGGTTCCTACAACAGAGTGAAACCCATAACTCTGCAAAAAAAAAAAAAAAAAAAAAAAAAAAAAAAAAAAAAAAAAAAAGCATTACTTTCAAAACCGTAGATTTATTATTATTATGAATTTAAGTTTCGGTCCAGGTTTTTATAAAGTTTCACTTACTTCGCATCCAAGACTATATTCCTTTTTTTTTTTAAAAAGGAAAATTTGATTGGAATCAATACTCTACATGAATACGTTTCAAATTATTTCCATCTTTAATATTTAGAACCTTGTACAACAGCCTTGAAAATGTTATTATTTATGTTGTTCTTGGTTAAAATTTCCCTCTCTACAGTATAATGCGAGTTGGAAGATAATAATGCAGGTACCTTTGTAGATAAAATTATAAATTACTGACTACTGACAAAGGCATGACAAAAAAAATCTAGATTGTTAATTTATAAAAAAAGGTCTACCTTTATAACATTCAGAATATTTTAGCCTCTTGAAACTTAGTGTGCCAAGTACTTCGTTATATTTACAAACATTAATTCCATCGGGATCTCTTAAAGTAATACCTTTTAATTTTATGTTCTACGCTATAGCAGGTTTAAAACAAAACTTTTTTGACAAATAATCGTACAAAATGGTATTTAAGAACAAATATGTATTAATAGAGACTTCTTTTATATGTTAAATAACTGATAATCGTACGTGTCAGTATCCGTGTATATATTTACACACTACTCTTATTTACTATTCGTATAAAATGTAATAGAAAATAAGTTAAATACGTCATTATTGTAGTTTGTATTAGAAAAACTGCAAATATTGTATTTATTATTGAAAAGGACTATGTAAATATATTGTTAGACTTTTAGCTAGGTTACATAGAAATATGCCCATTGCAATCGGTCTTATGGCGAAATGAACGGGAAATTGCGTTTTCTTCGATCACACTATTCTGAAAAAAGATAAACAATTTTAAGCAACATTTATTCTTATGTTTTTACAACTCTTATGATGACCGTTTAAAGTTATAGACGTGTACAATCAACCCGTTATAGGTAAATATGTTTACAAATACAATTTCTTAGCAATTGTAACTAAATCAAGTCCTCGGTTTTACAAAGAAAAGGGTATGCTTACACAAATTGTCTTATAAAGTTTTAAAATGATGGAATTTGCAAATATTTGAAAGAATCACAATTATATTAACATGCCAAAGTTATTTTCCAATCAGCATTAAACATCTAAACTAAAAAGTGCATCTTCAGTTTGATATTTATAGATGATGTGATGTGATGTTAATCTACCTTTCTTCTGTCTGAAATCGAAGGTATATTTTTCGAACACTCTTGCACTGTTATTTTAAATAACGAGAAAAAAATCTAACCAAGTGTTATGAAAGGTCTAAAGAATCTGCGGGCTAAAGTTGTTTTATATTAATAGCCGGCTCTAATGTCAGCTACCTCATCATTAATTGTCAGGTTTTTACTTATCCTACACTCTTTTAAATTGCTTTATATTAATGCTTGTAATTTAAAAAAATACATATCTTCAGTTGAAACATTCTATAATACGGAAAATTACGTATATTAAATAATACATACACTAAATACATTTATATCAAGATAAGTTGTAACTTTGTAGCGAATCATATCACAGACTAACAAAGACAAAATTGCTAAACTATCGTTGACCTATTGCGTAAAATACAAGGTCGTTTCAAAGTTGCCGGTTCTTGATGGTGTAGAATAAGGATTCGCGAGAACATGCAACCACGAGAGCGGCGTGATCTAGTTTGTTACTAGCGGAACTCTACAAAGCCAAACCAGGCGGATGTAGAGCTCCCTCCAGCGGCGTGACCTTGAAGATGCGCTCTGGTTCCCGTGCCGTCGCGCTCGCCCCCGCCGCAGCTATGTGCCTGTGGCCTGCTTCCTACTCTCGCGCCATGCAGCGCTCGCCTCTCGCACACTTCCGCCTCGGCCCACGCGGCTCTGTCCCGCGGACCGGACCGGTCCAGCGTGTTAACGCTCCGAGCGACTGACGCCCACGAAAACAATGAATAATATATCGGATATTGAAGAGAATGCCCTTGTCATAATCAAGTGTATTCACTATACATATGGATGAACCTGCGCGTCCATATTGTATTCGTTTTAAAGAGCACTGTTCTGTACTTTCCTTGTGAAATTAGTCGTGAATTTTTACATTAGCCAAAGAAATATACGTTTGAATTTCCCCATACATTATTATTATCTAAAACTGTGTCGTTCAACTGCATAGTAAGGATTTTTTTTACAACAAAAAACATACATTATTATTAGGCATCTTAATAATATGGACTAGTGGAATACATAACACTCGGACGTGGTGATGACATTAGAAGATAGCATTGCATTCCATTCTATAAGTCGTACATGGTAAAATTACAGTTTATAAAACAATAAATAAATGAATAAATTTATTTACCGGTAAAGACAATATAAATTTATTAATTACAAATAGTTTTGACCATACATTGTAGGTGTTGAAAAAGAGATGAAGTGTGTTTTGTTAGACAATGTGTGGAATAAAAATTATTAAATAGTATAAATAGTAAGCAATTAATACAAATTAATTCATTGTTGAGAATAAACTGGAATAGGTGCTACAGCGCGGTAATAATGAGGCAGTAGAACAATCAGGAGATAAAGACAGTACTAACGAGCAAAAATAGTAGCACAGTAAATAGATGATAGCCCAAGTCCCCTTATATCTGAGAAAAATGAATATACGTTATCATCATGGTTTTTTTTATCTTAATATTACTGTATAACTTTGTTACAGGTGTAAAGCAATGGCTGTAGCACACTAAACAATTGCAACACCAAGTAAGTAGAATTTTTTTTACACCACTACCCCATCGGTTTTTTAAAATAATTTTAATTACTATCGTACTCTCTTAAGGTAACTTCTCGAAGACAAAAATAAAATAATTTCCCTATTTCTCATATTTCTCTAATGAGATGCGGAGAAGTAGAAAATTTGGGCAATTTATTAACCAGGTCACAATAAAAACGACAAAAGAAGAAAATGTAACCTGCATCAGTTGTAGCTTCCAAAGTGACTTTGTTTTTATGATTTCTGACTTGAGGAAAATTATTTTATGTAATAAATTATAATTTAAGAACTGTATTAAGAAAAAGGAGTTTGAGGTTGAACACTATACATACGGAGTAAAACTCTAGTGCAACTGTGGCCAGAAACTTGTTTAATAATAACAAAAATGTTATTCCAACCAAACTTTTTGTTAATTCTACAGTATTGTATATAAAATCTCCTAAATATTTATATAAAATAAGAGGATATGAGTTACAGAATTGCTTTTTAAACCGTCTATATAGTGCACCCCAGTATGGTTTATTAATTGTCTTTATTCATCATGGTTACGGCAATTGTAAGTTGATTAGGCTTATCGTAAACAATATATTATGTATATTTTCATTACGGCATTATTTTTATAATAATATATATCTGAGTCACACACTTTTGCTATGTGATTATAATATTTTTGCAGGTTAACTTTCGTTTTAACTGGCCTAAAAATACCAAACTCCGCTACTGAACGTAAACAATGAGATATTCGGAGTTATTCCAACATGAGTTCCTTTTTATAATCATCATACAATGGACGCTTCGTTCGAATATCCAGATGGTAACCCAAGTCATGCCGATTAGATTATATCAAAATTTAGAATTTTCATAGCTAGTCACCGTACCTTTAAATTTTGGTGTAGAGATTTAGATGTCACAAGCAATCTGCGGCTAGGAGTTAGAAAAACCTGATATATAAATGGCAGAGTGTTAGTTTGATTTATTCTCTGAAAAACGAAATGTGGCTCGGTTTTTGTCGGCTGTTTCCTCGCCAACGCGTCGCGACATCCTCTGCCAAGCTCGCTAGACATGCCAGGCATACTTTACCCGCTGCTTTACAAGTAACCGGGTTTTTATCACCAATTGGGACGCCGACCCCTGACTGGAGTTTACGGGTTGCTGATAAGTACATGTACAGAGGCATGTAAACGGAATTCTGTCCCAGAGTTGAGGCTCCAACACATCGGTAAAAAGAAATGTAATGTCTGATTGGAATCATCATAAATAGTACAGGAAGATATCAATAACGCGTAATGGATAGCCTGTCCAAAACTCGCTGGGTTGTAATGTCCGTTATGAGGCCAATTGTTGTAATTACGTACTTCAGATCCTAAGTTGAAAAGACTACAGTCCTTGATCCTTAGTAGTTCAGTCGTATTTTTATTTCAAAGACCAAGGCAGACTGGATTTTAGACTTTACCCTTTATTTGTATAATGTAAGTGATACTACACTGCCGAGACCTAGTTAACATAGTGGCAGGCTTTTCCGAATATTCAGAATACTCTTCTGGATATTCACCCGAATGAGAATAGAGGCAGGAAAACATTCTCGTTCAATAGTACAAGAAAAAAGTTATTCGAGCGAAACTGCCGCTATAAGTTGGTATCATCATGATCAAAAAGCTCCCTGACAGCATGAAACAAATATACAACTCTAACCAGTATAAAACATTAATAAAAACCTGTTGGTGCCTATGCTTTCTATTCTGTTCATTAATTCACGATGTGTCTATGGAGAAATATTGAATTACATAAACGAATCCATAATGCGGATGTTGAGAACATGTCGTTTTGTATTAATAAAGTTGTCAGTTTAAATAAATTCGAATAAATGAACTTATCGCCATTTACATGATTATCTCTTCTCTTGTTGAGTTATTTGGATTTATGTGGACTTAAAGACATAAAATATTAACTAATTAAAATTTAGCATTACTGAGAAAAAAATTTCCCTAAGAGATGTCCAGTTATATAGATTACCGAAAATTAATAATCCATCAAAAACTCTCACAGTTTTTATGTTGAATTCACACTTCCAATTCTACATTTCATTTACTTTCTGGCTCCTTACTTTCTATTTTTAGTTCTAAGAGGTATAAATTATATAATGCAAAATCTGTTTTTATGTATATATATATATATATATATATATAAACTTTTTGAAAAAGAGGGTAAGATATGTACTAGATATTCCTTAATATTATCTTACCATCAACAATAATAAAATATAGCCAATCTAAGCTGGAAAAGGTGTTATTTATCTTATACCTGTTTCACCGATCGTTCCCCTATCAATGACAAAACCAGTATCAGATAATATTCATCTCCTTTATTTTCAACAAGGGTGGGAATATACATTTATAGGCACAAAAAACTAATTAAAATGTCTGTTACAGTTCGTGTGAAGGAGAAATAACCAATTTTACAACACTCTTATAATATTTACATTACATACAATTATTATAACGCAAAAGGTTGAAGTAAATTATAGCTTGCTGCTTGTCGAATGCTGCTCTACGCCATAACTTCAACTAGGCGTATAATGGTGACTAACTTCTTTGGTCGTTAAGTACGTGGTGTTATACTGTAGCCTGCTGTAAAGGGCGATTATTGCCTTATATATCCGTCAGTATTGCTTATTTGACATACATCATTGGCTCACAATTGCATAGTCAACCATCGCAGCGTTAGAATAAAATGGAAGTTAATGCCTTTTGCCTTCTCTTTCAAAGTCTTTTTTGTCAGTCATAAGGTGGTGATATAGCTTTTTAAGTCACTTAAGACAATAAGTTAAATATTTGTATGGCCTAATAAGGCAATCTTAAATTCATGTAGATGTCCATCCGTCTTACCGTATATGTCATACACCTTGATATAAAGATCCTGGAGGCTTGAAACATGGCTCATAGGTTTATTTAGATCCTAGGAAGAGCTGTATTAATTAGGGTGACAAAGAGTCAAATAACAATCCATCCGTATGAGGATAACCGTTGATATAAAGATCCTAGAGATTTGAAACATAGTTCATAGGTTTATTTAGATCCTAGGATGAGCTGTATTAATTAGGGTGACAAAGAGTCAAATGACAATCCATCCGTATGAGGATAACCGTTGATATAAAGATCCTAGAGATTTGAAACATAGTTCATAGGTTTATTTCGAGCCAAGGAAGGACTGTATACATTTTGGTGTCAGAGAATTAAATGACAATCCATCCGTATGGGTGATAACCGTTGATATAAAGATCTTAGAGATTTGAAACATAGTTCATAGGTTTATTTCGAGCCAAGGAAGGACTTTATTCATTCTGGTGTCAAAGAGTTCAATGGCAATCCATCCGTCTGGGTGATAATCCGTGATATAAAGATCCCAGAGACTTGAAACATGGTACATAGGTTTATTTCGATCCAAAGAAAGAATGTATTAATTCTTGTGTCAAAGAGTCCAATGGCCACCCATTTGTCTGTATGATAACACTTTCGTCACATTCTGGCATATACTTCGATACTCTGTTCAATCGGTTTATCTGCCAATTAAAAGTAGTATTATTTATCAGCCAATAGCCACTATAATGCTAATACCGCTTATAAAATGACATATCAAACCGTCTCTAAATCTACCGAACGGAACACTATGACATTTAGCAGGCATTCATGTAGTGTGAGACTCTTGCAATAGGAAGCATTTTGCAATCTGGCCCACTCTGTCCCAGTGACATTAAAACTCAACCAATAGTGAACGAAAATGCAAAATACGAGTATATTGAGACTTGTCGAAACGGCAATTAATTGTTATTTTGTATATCTGTTTTATAATTGGTGTGTTACGAAGTCAATTGAGAGTCAACTGTACTCACACAATTTTGTATAGTTAACTTTTAATATACTTAATGATAAAATAGGGTGTTATTGAAGTGAAAGTACGAATGACGTAAACAGTTAGCTAAATTGGTTATGTTTTTACTTTTACGGCATATGCGGTCAATACTACACTGAAAAGATCACGCTATCTGATTTTTTTTGCATATTAATTTTATTTAGCATATTTGAACAGTTTTAGCAATACGTATTTTGGTTAATTAATACTCTCATAATATGGCAACAATTAATTCAATTGTTAATTATAGTTTATTTTAGCGAGATTTTTCTTCGGACCGACACTTGTAGGGGAGTCTGGCATGTCTAGGTTGCCTACAAGATTTTGGCACCTTTTCAGCGGATCTATACTGCGTTGATTGTACTACTATTGATTGTATTAGTTAAACCGGGTATAACTAATACAAGGTTATTCATTCTTAAGTATAAGGTGTGCTAAGGTCCGAAGGAGTACTTAGTTAGTTCCGAGGTTAAACGCTAGGGCCACGCCTCGTAGAGCTAACTTTAATTGTTACAGTTCAAATATTTACTACCTGAGTTACTTGAGCCTCTCGCTCCACAGACGGTAGTCCGAGCTCTTACTCTTCCTTACCTCAATTTATAACATTGTATGAGTTGTCTCTAAGTAATTAATACAGTCTAAAGAGTTAGTGAGTGCTCTTAACCATCTACACGCTCTAGGACGTTTGTCGTTAACTTGTACAGTTCAGTAGTCGTTTAGCTATAATACATTTAGCAAACTTTATAATTATGTATTGATAAAATCACGTTTGCTTCGTCCTCTAAAACATTCTTACTTCAGGATCATAGTTTGTCTCGGGATAGTCGCATGTAGTATGAATATGTCTAAAGGTTATGTTTTACACTAACTTCCGCAACTGCACGACGCGCGACGTCACGTTCACTGACGATCTCCTCGCAACCGTAAGGATCTCCTCGACATTGTCCTTCTACGAAGCGTGTTTCTAACTGAATTAGCTTGTTTTGCGTTTCAATAACTGTTCTCAATCATGTTGCCGTGGATTTTGAAGCTGCTTCCTCTTCTCCAGAGTTGTTACATGCTATAGCACTATATTTCAATTCCAAAAGATATCAGTAGAACTGATTCACACCATCAAGATATCTCCAGATATACAGTTTAATATTAGTTTTTAATTTTTCACAACAAAGCATTCAAATATATTTTATAGATAGCTTCTCGTAGTAGTGTACTAAAGCTCTTTGGTATGGAAGATTTACATGTAGATGCGATTAAGTTAGATATAAGGGTTTTGACCTCTTTATGAAAAATCCAACAATCTTTCAACTAAATTGCGTTATATTTTGGTTTTATAATAAAGATGACGCACTGAAATATGTCATTTTTCTGATGTGAAATCAAAATACGAGTATTAAATGAGCTAGGTAAACGTCAAAATGGAAAGGGGTCGATCTTTCGCAAGACGATGTTTAAAGTGATTATTCTACGTTTCATAGGAATATAATATTAGGAATTACTCTGTTCCGGTAAATCTGAATCGGTCTAAAATTTCCATAGTATATTCTTCCTAGGTGAGATATGTTCATTTGTCTCTTTTGGGGCATGTACTTATTATATGTATTGGTTTTGTAACTATTTGTAACAAATTTAAACAACTTTAGGTTTTTGTTGAAAGTAAAAATTACGTGAACAATGACTTCTTCGTCTACTACGATTGTTTTAAAAAGCAATAGTTTTTCTCATATGTTACGTGCTTAGAGTTAAAGGTACTTTTAAATTCGATATTTCGAAAGTTTTACTAAATGAATGTTAGATTTTCAAAGCCATACTATTTCCTTAAGTACGTCATTAATAGTAATATTCACCCCTACCTTAGTATACACTCGATCTCAGCTTGTTAAGTTGAACTCTAAGAGAAGAATTCGTGGGTTCGAATCTATTAATAGTTTAGAGAAAAAGTACTTATAAAATCGCCGTGTGTCGCGGACTTCTAGTCTTTAGTTACGGCATTAACCACTCAATTTGAATTTTGATGGTCCTGACCATATTTTTAATGTAAATCAGGGGCTATAATTCAATCAACCAAAGACGGTAGTTGCCACATAGTATATATCAATTTGGGCGATAACCTAATCAATTTTCCCGGTTTACGAGCCATAACCCGAAACCCATAATCACTTAGGGAGGTTCCAGATTACATTAGGGAACGCAACAGGAGCAGGTGAAAATAAAGAGCGCCACGGCCACCGCTCGGTGCCGCAGGGCTGTGCTGGCCCACACTCATTGATCTCTCTCTATAAAGTCGTCAAGTGCAGAACGGGTTTGCTTGTATTGCTTTTTACTGTATAATTTCGACAGCCTTTCTTAAAAACCGATTAGTATCTCTTAATCCCAGTTTGTGTGAGTCTTTCATATCCATCATTTAAAGTTTGAGAAATATGAAGCAAAACTATAGTGGACTGTTATAGTTGTTAAATCCTATTAAACTGTTTTACTCGATTGCAATCCTTAGCTTCGATTGTTGGTTTTAAGGATAATGGTCCCTTTATTTGCCACGGTCATGATATTTGAAAATAAGATAAATAAGTAACATTGATTAGAGATTAATGTTTCTTTTTGTACATTTGTTATAAGGATGATATGTGGATGTGATATATAGTAGATGTAACAAGGAGTAATAATTTCAATTTCTAATAATTTTAATAACAATTATTTTGTTCCTTAATGAATATTTTATGTTTCTTTAACAGAAGGATGAATTACAAAAAAAATTAGCGTAAATCTGGTAGAGCGCCGGTCGGGAAACCAAGTAGAATAATTATTGCAGTTATTGTATTTCTAGAAGAATGTTCCAGGTATCTTTTACTTATGGAAATATTGGTGCAAATACTTTAAAGAGCTGTACTAGAAACTGAGAGTAAATTAATTTAGTCACTGTGTTTCTTAAACAACGTAGTACGCGTCTTTAAGCTTAATAATTGGGTCGGAATAAGTTCGTTAAAACACTGGATTAGAAATGAATGGAAAAGTTAGTATAGCCAATATGCTTCTAAAACAAATTTATAGTTCCTTTAGCGAACTAATGATTCAACACAGATTAAATTATATCAGTACCTGTATTTCTTATATTGCTTTAGCTTCTCATGTAGGATAAGAACAGAATAATATCGTTAATGCATTGTACTAGAAACTGTTTATAAAAAGTCCTTTAGTCGCTAGTCTTCTTAAAAGTTGCCGTTGTTTTTGTAACATACGGATAAATTAACGATAAGATTTACGTCCAAACGCTCAGTTTTCGACTGTTGAATGGCTTAATCGACTGTTCCACTTCATCTTAAGTACACATTTTATACGTACAAGAACCACTCGGCATCCGCCGGTGGCGCGCTTTGCGGACGTTTGTCGTATTAATGACTTATATCCGGGAAGTTAAGAAGCAATCGAATTGGCGGTTTGACATCCTGCGAGCCGGACTACTTCCTCCGGACCCTGGTAGCTTTCTTTTGCCAAGAAACCTGCCGCCGCTCCGTAGCTTCGGGTCATCTAATGAATATTTATAACGCAGGAAACCGTCGAATAATTGATTAAATGTTGAAGCAACCCATAGCAGAATTTGTTGGTCCCCTTCTTGTATCGCGTCAGAGGTTATGTCCCAATGACGGAAATCTGTTGATAGGTTCTCGTGTAATTTCAAGCCATTTCAACTTCAGTGGGTGAAATTCAATGGAAGCAGGTTCTGCGTGGCGTTCAGTTTTACACCTCAATCTCATGTATAGGTATGGAATTTGCGTTACCATGGGGAGCAGTGTAGGGTTAGCTAAGTTATGCGTATCAGCACCGGAGTCCATGAATGCATTAGTAAATATTTCATTCAGTTCTATTAGTATACTATGTTCTTTATTGCAGGTTAAGTCAGCAGGTTAAATTTTATGATCAAATTCACAAGCAAATAAAATATCTATAATTTCAAATATTCCGATATCATCATTGGTAAATTAAATATCTAATGAAATTTTTTTTTATTTATCAAATAAAGTACATCTCTGCTTGCATGTTGAAATAAATGGCTTCTTCAAGTAAGTACTAAAAGACGATGGTTAAAATTGTCTCTGTTATATTGTTTAATTTTGCAGAAATGAAAACCATGCGGTGGTATTTCAAAAATTAGAACCCCATCGAATAGTAAACTATAATTACAGAAATGTAAACCATAAATTTTACACTTTTACATTAAAGAAAATATAAAGCGATAAATGATGTAAATTTGCTGAGAACATTTAAGGCTGTCAAGAGCGATAGAGTATGTATCAAGGTGGCTGTTTTCTGGTACAAAAATCATATTATGGACTAACTTAGTCTGTTTATACATGTATCTTATGTTATTACACGTCAAATACTTAGCCCATATCATCTTTTTCTCGCAATTGACACCGAATTTCCGGTTCACATCTCTTCGAAACACCGATTACACAATTAAACTCTCGAAAGACTGAATTGACTGAAGGTGTTACTGCAATGTGACGTCATTTAAATAATTTAATTGTTTAAGCGGTGTTTTAAGTGGTGCCAACCGGACAATTTGGATGCTATTTATGACACTAGCTGAGTAAGTTTAAAAATTAGGAACTTTTTTCTTTGTTTAAAATAAATGCGTAACTGAAGTTTATGATGTTACTGAAACAAACTAAGTTATCTGAGAGTCGACAACGAAACGGCTGGAAAGATAAACAGTAGGGGCTATTGTGAGCACTTAACAGCTCCAGTGTCTGTAACGATGAGCTGATGGCCGGGGCAAGTCATGGTGTAAACATTACACTGGCCAAAAACAGCTTCATTTGATGACCGAGACCGCTGCTTGCGCGTGGGCAATCACTGAATGGGGAGAATCATTGCTCTGAGGCGTACAAGTCACAGCTGAGTGAAACAACTTACCTTAAGACTTCTTTAAATATCTACACTATTAGATAACCCACTTACAGGGACTGTGAGCATACATTCCGCGATATGTGTATAAACTAGAACATAGTATTGTTAACCTCTTAGGACTTTGCTCTTGATGTACCAATTCACCTTTAAGGGCCTTTCACAGTCACACGATGAAGCTAAAACAATATTCTATGGAATAATTATTTTGAGTTAATACATGTTTTACGTTAAGTTTATTCTTCAGTATTATCTGATTTAAACTTTGAACTTAACAGGGTTCTATTTAAGAGTAAAATGGATGGATTGGTTGGCTTTTGTTTCATATGTACTTTGGTTAGTGTTAATTGAATAAATCCCTGAATAACAAAGTGGCACAATAAGTGTGCGAAAAATGTTAGAGGTAGAAATTATCGATTTGTCATATTTAATACTGGTATCAAAGAAAGTACATAACATTCTGTTGTCGACTTGCTTCCAAACGCTTCAGGTCGTCGTAAATTGCAGTTCAGACGGAGAGCCGCCCGAGACTGCCAAAAGAAGGCGTTCGCACGTCGCGGGAAAGTAGGTGGCTTACAATGGGCGATTATTCTAATGAAAGCTTATAATTAAAAAGCACGTTAATTGAGAGCGACTGTGTGTAAACGAGACTGTACTAGATAATGATAAGTCTTGGTACAGTCCGTTCAGAGCCAAATTGGTAACACTTTCTCTGTTGGACGCATAAAGCCGAGCTGTCGGTTGTCTTGTGAGATATAAACCATCGTAAACGGCAAAGTTTCCGACCATTAAACTAGTTTTACGAGCAAAACAGAATCTCCGGCTTCTCGTGACTTGTCGGGGCGCAGGCTTGGTACTTGCATGTTTTCTGGATAATATCATTTTTTCACGACGATATACGATCTTCAAATGAGTTTTATAGAGGGTTGGATCGTTCTCCTGTTTTACACAAGATGCGTGTATCCCGAGGTGCAATTTATATGCACTTTTAATATGCACTTCATGATTTACATAGTTATCCCTTATATCTTTATCTGCGTAGAGGAGAATATAAATAAAATACTAACTATCTATCGATCTCAGTGATTTATATTTGGTGTAAAGTATTGATTTTATTGCACATAAGTTGAAGTTCAAGAACGGACTTGTTAGGTATAGACCGGATATCTGTGCTGAACTCTCAAGTCCAAAGTACCTCAAAGGAAATTCCTATTAGAGGAATCAAATTATTACCAGAGTTAAAGGGATTATATACGGTGAAGTAATGCGTTTGGAACATTACTTTTTCTGACAATACACAGCAGACTTAAAATGTTTAATGTAAATATAATAAGTATTTTTCTCAAATTCAACCTTCTTGGATGTTATATTAGTCAAGAGAATGCAATTAATTTACTTATTAAACATATATACTCTATGAACTAACTAGCACAATACATGTTTAAACATCCACATAGCATGCATCCCTTTCTCTATAAACATCATTATGACTGTTTATACTACCATATGTGACCTAATCACTATATACTGCCAAGTAAAGAGTTAAAACCAACTGTATTGTGATGACCTTTGGGTTTAGCGTTTATGGACGTAGTTTCGAGGTAAATGCTCTATTTAAATGGCTAATACGCTTTCAAGAGCTTTGTAGGTTTTCTTGTAAAGTCTAGTACTTTTTGAGTACTTAGTCGAAAATGCCAAATAATGTTTGTGATAATTATTTTCGACATATAAAAAACGATCACTCACTACGTTTTGTACACTCTATTAGACTTTGGTGTATGCGTTTATTTTGAATGCTGCTGTTTCCAAACATGTTCAAAGTATAGTAAGGAAGGACTGGTCTGATAATCGCGTGTTTTCAAACTCTCATTAAAGTAGATGGCGTGAGAAATATCGTGTAAACGATCGTGTTGCCTCATAGTGCTCAATATGAAGCTGTTTCGCTCTCCGACTTCACAGCTCCGCTCCACTGAGCTTCAAAGTTTCAGTAGAAATCATTTGTATCTCAGAAACCACACAACCAGAATACATTTTGCAACTCACGTTACCTCATAGAGGTATCTTAAGGTTAGACCGGCTATCAGACTTCAAGGTTCCTTGCCTTCTTTATCACTGGCTGTCTCACAGTCTCACAATGTCACAGTGAAACTTTTGAGTCCCACGAGTGGGGCTCAAAAGTTTCATTTCTGTCTCTCTATATATGTATGTCAGCACGAAATCTTGTAAAGAAACTCACCTACAGATTTAAAATTATACATGAACAAGCACTTTTTACATGGACAGAAATGAGTTCAATGATGTAGCATGACCAACCATGGAATTTGGCTGAACGTCGGTGAAGCCTACCTATGAGTAGGCTGACACAGTTTCTATTCTGTTTGCCGGGGGTTGTAAATGTCTATGCCGTATTACTGTATGTCCAATAATGAAATATCTTCCATTGTTCATGGAAAGAATTATTTAATAGCAAAGTTGAACTATTAAAGGGTTATGCATGTTCTCTTTCATTATTTTTTTTAGTAAGTGTAACTATATGGTATTCAGTATTTATATATGGTATTTTTATAAATTTTATTAAACAGCTATACCTTAGGTTTAGAGAAAATATAATTCAAATTTTTTATTACATACGAAGTTAGGAATAGGAGGTTCTCCTTCTCTCTGTGTTCTACCTGACAACGAATATTCCAACTAATAAGGTTTTCTCTTGATCACTGTGCAACTACACTTGTATCGTGGTTAATAATGTTCTTAAAATACAGAGTTCAGTGCAGGATTTTGCACTGGTCAAATCGATTGGTCAAATTTGTTATATATTATTATATAGTTGTGTGCTAGGTAACTGTAGCTAATAATAATTATATAACTCTGAGGAATCCTAACCATTGGTTAATAATTACTTATTACTCTCACGTTTTGTACTATAGTGTATCATGATGGTTATTCAAGTAGATTCATTATATTGCACTACTTAACCCTTACGTTTTATTGCGGATGTAACGTTTGGAACTTTGTACACTAGAGAGTGTAATTAGGTAGAGAGTTTTTAAAATTTTAAGTTAGAACCGTCATTGTATAGCTCGCAAATCTATTTAGTTTAATTCCAGTATATTACTCTGTTTTGTAACCTTGCTAATCTAAATCTAATCTTTTCTGCAAATAAATTGCAGACAATATGTTGCTGTTGTATAGGAACAGAAATAACTGTGGGTCTAAGACAGATCTTTGCGGAACGTCTGAACATCTTCAATTCCAATTTCCTTTAACATTAACATATTTTTTACCATTTTTTTATTTATTAGTTTTAGGAAACATGAACTTAATAAAGCCGTTATCCTAATTGTAAAGAGATCAAGATCACAGTTCTTGGTACAGGTCCGATCTGTGACTCACAGTTCTGGTGGGGCAATAACTTTTCGTAATCATTACGTCAGAAGGTTGCGTTTCAAGGTCATATCAGACCTTGGCATTGTTATCGAGTAACCTTGAGCTACAAGTAGTACAAGCCAATTTAAATGAGAACCGGAACTAAGCAAAAATGTTAATAGCTCGACATTGGCTGCAATCAGTGCGAACGTTAAACTGCGGCTTGCGCATGTAATTAATAGCAGTATGAATCGTTAGCAGCTCAGTATGAATCAATTGATACCCACCAGGCACCGGTAATTAATGAAATTTGCTGTACATCACATTTCTCAACATAACATAACTTTCAGCACCAATTACTCAATCAAGGTGTTCCACAAGATTATTAAGTTAACAGATAAACCTATTCTTGATGTTGTTTCTTTGAGTAGTTGAACAGGTTTTCCAACCACTCATTTGTAGACTATTTCATTACTATCTCACACGTTGTGAACTGATAATTTGAAATTATAAAATAAGGTACAGCTAAACGGATTATTTATTTGGCTGGTAGTTATGCTACAAGGTACTTTAATGTTGAAAGGTCATCTCATTTTACTCAGGTTGTTTACATTTCTTTTGCAGTTTTGTTGCTTTACTCGCAGTTACTCGCAAGACTAATAGAACAAAGCACACTACCGTTGAGTTAAATCCCATGGCGTGACGTCATCAATCTCAGTATTACCTATATAGAAATAAGCTTCATTCACAATTTGAAGTCCATAGGTCATTCGAGTTTTGGTTGGTAACTAATACAAATTATAGAGTGAAGACTTCAAAATGTATGAATGATAACAAATTTTTGTATAATGAATTTTATATTTTTATGTGTTTTAAGGAACGGGTATATATGTAAACACCATGTGCATTAAATATTTGTGTACTTTAGGTCAATTAGTTATACGACTAGTCAATAGGAAACAATAAACTCTTTATTCTTATTATCATATAAACCTCGATGAACATTACAAAAAAACAAAACATGTTTATAATATAAATCAGCATTGTACATGACGAGTAATGATTCGAAATAAAGATGTAAAAGTGCACAACTGTTTTTGGGGGAAGAACTATGTTTGTATGACAGGAGAAACACTCCCACACTCGAGAAAATTACAGCCTACAACTTTGCTCTGTAAAAGTCCTTTTCCAGTAATAAATACTCTTGCTTATAATAATTTTCATTATTCATTACATGATAAACCTTTTACATTCACTTTATAAAGTTACGAAAGTTTGAACTAAATAAATATTTATTAAGCTGGTATTTAATCATTTATATTCAACAACAAGTACAACGTCATATAGTGATATTATATTTATATATTATACATACGCATCATTAAACATAAATAGACCGCCATTTAATGAACACTTACTACTGAAGATCGTCTCTTTGTTATGAAGACAGCCAAAAAAGAAGGCTGACACTCACAAGAGTCACGAACCGACCGCCACAAGTCACCGGCCAATCTAATCACGGTTGGGGGAGTTTCTAACTCAATATATTGTCCGCCCTATAATTCGATCTGCTAATTCCTTGCAATAATTAATTTCATTTTCAATTCCTGGCCGTGCCAGATAAGAGAGAGGAGGGTGTTCGGGCTCTGATACCATCTGAGGCCGTGTTCGGTCCTGCTTCTTGTCTAATGAATATTTATAAATATGGACAATGTAGCGGGCCGTACAAACACTGCTGATCTCAGATGACTAAGATAGAAGAGCTGTGTAGGTGGCCTCAGCTTTTGTGCCGACCGCAGGTGTGAGATGTCGGTCTGTTCTGACCTTATAGCTGCAGCCTGCTATAACTGACGGTTAGAGTTATTACACTTCTAGTCGTGGCAATTCCGTTATAGCAGTCGTTATAGTTTTGTTTGAGGATTAGGTGTAGTTGCAACCCAGAAATAAATAAACAACCCATATTGATAACATATTATTACTGCCTTTATAACGTGTCATATGTAAGTTTATTGTACCAAAACATCGTAATAGCCTTTATATCTGTCATGGCCTGATTTATTCTTCATGTAAAGGAGAGTAAGTGATTTATACCACATAGTTACAACAAGTTCACTTCCAGATTTAACCGGAATTGAATATATTTAGCAACTATTTAGAATCACCGCAGCACTTTAGAACCCCTTGCTTCATCGAAAATATTTTACTAGAATATCCGGTTTGGATCAGAAGTGGAAATAAACATATGAATTGCTCAACGAATTTTGTTATAATATATCTTAATGGATTTCTTATGATAGATACTGCTAAACAGTTATTAGTTGTCCATTTTCTTGATATTATCTATATGTTCTAACTATGCAAGTGTTAAATAAAAATATATAATTAAAACGTACAATCTATCACCAATAGCTTCAAAATCCTATATTGGACTGTAAAATGGAATTTCTCTTAGTACCATTATTAATAAAGATTATAACTGTTACAGAATTACATTCCATTTATACATTCACTAATGGTGATGAATGTGCATTTAAAAAGGAAATGCCAAACGGATATCTGTAATAAAAATATAGTGATGTCCTTTATGGGGTCCATGTAAAACAGTGGAAGAGTATAGGGATTAGGGTGCATATCTGCAAATGTACCAAACAAATTTCAAAGAAGTTCAGTGTATATTTTACCTTATCAGATATTTTATTCAAGTTCTATAGTTTCAGTGAATAATGTTATATATGTGATATGACCATTTGCAGTCAGAAATTATTAAACCATTATCAGCTGCAACATTCCAGCTTGCAGTAATCATCTAAACGCAAGTAATTAAAGATACTTATTTCCTACCATGGAACTGCAACGGTTGTATAACTTATCGAGTAAAATATTCGGTTTTAAATAAAACTATATTTATCGCATCAACAGTGGCGAAAGGTAGACTATCCGTTGCTATTCATTTTCTCGGAGCTCGGAAATTACTCAGAGGTCATGTGGGTAACGGAGAAGGTACTTTGATACATTAACTTGATTTGCTAGCAGGGTCAGCATTCTCACCAGGTAACTAAGAGATCCGGTTTGGTCTTGGTAGAAAGAGTATTTTTTTTATCAACAACCTCACTAACATTAAACCAGGCTAATGCTATTGTATAAACATATTATATAAGTAAATAAATAAATAAATATATATATACATATATACACACATTTGAAGCCCATTGTACATCAATTTAAAGGTTGATAAACAAAAGAGAATGCTATCCTTTTGGCCTACGTAACAATCCTTTAGTTTTGTCTATAAGTTATTTTGTTTGGTTATTGATAGCACACATTTTTGTCTTCAATTACGTTTTTCTTTTGCTAAACTTAAAAATAAATTTTGAGAAAATAATGGTGCAGTAGTTATTTACGTCAATATCATATACGTAAATACGACTTTACATACGTCGCAAATAATATCTTTCAAATAATTTGTTTTTGGCGGTTGTATTTTTGAGGTTATTTTGGCCCACTCTGACATTGGTAGCAGTGTGACAACGTTCGTGTTCACAAACATAACCAACAACTATCTTCAATGGATGTGTGGACACAAACAGCATTACTTAAATACAAACAGCACCAAACTATATACAGGGTGTTCTGAAAAAAAGGTGCCCATAAGTCAGGGCGTGATTCCTCACATCAAAATAAGAAAAAAAGGTCTAATTAACATAGGTCCGAAAATGCTTAGTTACCAAGTTATACAGGGTGAAAGATTTCGTCTGAATTTCAGTTCCCCTGCTGCAAACGAAGCCCTACAGGTATTTTTTAGCTGTTAATTAAGATGTACAATTTAGCGTACTTTATGTAAAATGAACTGAAAAATTGAATAAAACCATTTCCAGACCTGTAGCTACAGTAATTTTTAAGATATGTGACGAAATACGCGAAACTTGGTCCCGAAAAACAAGTTACATTTAGGTTTGAAGCAGATTTACTATGTTAAATGTACAATAAACACAAAATATTTTTTCACGGTACTTGTAGAAAATTTAATTTCGAAGAGAAAGATGTAAAATAAGTCTATAATAGACAAACGCAAACTTTAAAAAAATAATCCTTAATTACATACAAAAACGCATGAAAAATAGACAAAATCTGTTAAGCTCTCTTACAAATGTAATATTGAAATTAAAAACAGCTGTTTTATTAAAAACAAATTAATGAGTTACTATTATTTTTTATCAAGTAAATATTTTTAACAATCATACATTATTCATACATAAAAAGTTATCAGAATTATCATTCAACAAAAAAAAGTTACACTTGTCCTAAAAAACTAACCACGTCACAGTAGATGTTCAAAAATGTTTCCCCTCATTCAAAATACAAGCATCCAGCGGTCTTCTCATAGACTGCCGAACTCTTTCGAAGATCCCATGTGTCTCACGTATCCTTTGAATCCCGTTAACAATCCTTATTCGCAACTCTTCTATGGTATCCACAGGCGAGTCGTAGACAAGCGTCTTTTAAATGTCCCCATAAGAAAAAGTCTAGAGGATTGAGGTCAGGTGACCTTACAGGCCATGCTACTGGGGCTCCTCGACAATCCATCTGTTTGGATATGCTTCATTTAAAAATTCTCTTACTTGTAATGTGTAATGAGCTGGAGCTCCATCCTGCATGAACCATATGTTGTTGCGTGTGTATAGTGGCACATCTTCGAGTAACTCATTTCAGATTAGTCGTCAAGAAATGTAAATAATTTTCACCATTGAGCGTATCAGGTAAAAAACTAAATAAAAAATGTTATCACCCAGAATAGCAGCCCATACGTTTATAGAAAACTGATATTGGTGACGGTTTCTCTGAAATAGCACGTGGATTTTCAATTGCCCACATGTGAGTATTGTGGGTGTTAAGAATAGCCATTCTTGAAATTTTGCTTCATCAGTAAAGATAATGTAATTTAAAAAATGGTGGATTTCTGCACCTTTGGATAAGCCATTGGCATAGCTGAACACGAGGAAAGTAATCTCGAGGCAAAAGAGCCTGGACTCTTTGATAGTGATAAGAATGCAACTGCTGCTCGTGTAAAATCTTCCAGACAATTGAATTACTAACACCGAAATCCAAGGCTAGTTCTCTAGTACTTCTTCCAGGATGATTCTCTATTTCGTCCAACACGCCCCTCCTCCAATTCAGCTGTACACGTTGTTACGTGGCCGTCCTGATCTACCAACTTTTCCAGATTTAAAGGTTCCCGTCTCGCTTAGCCTTCTATGAATGGAAGAAAACATTTTATGAGTCGGTATCTGTCTATGAGGAAAATGTTCCTGATAGAGTCGTCTAGCCTGACGACTGTTGCAAATGTGCAAGACCGTACATTAAATGCATGTCTGCCATTTCACCATTAGTGTACATAATATTCATATTACCTGCCATGATGAATAAGATATTATTAGCTATCAAAAATTAACTTCAACGGCACTCGCACTAACTTGTATTAAAGTACAGATCAACACACGCACTTAATGAGCAATGGAAAAATAGCTGCTTGTAATGTTTATTTAAATTATTATAAACAATGTTACATTATTAAAACATATGTTTTAAATAGAAATTATTTTGTTTCTCAAATCAAATATTTTAATAAAACAGCTGTTTTAATTTCAATATTACATTTGTAGAGAGCTTAACAGATTTTGTCTATTTTTCATGCGTTTTGTATGTAATTAAGGATTATTTTTTAAAGTTTGCGTTTGTCTATTATAGACTTATTTTAACATCTTTCTCTTCGTAATTAAATTTTCTACAAGTACCGTGAAAAAATATTTTGTGTTTATTGTACATTTAAAATAGTAAATCTGCTTCAAACCTAAATGTAACTTGTTTTTCGGGACCAAGTTTCGCGTTTATTTCGTCACATATCTTAAAGATTACTGTAGCTACAGGTCTGGAATGGAAACGGTTTTATTCAATTTTTCAGTTCATTTTACATAAAGTAGGCTAAATTGTACATCTTAATTAACAGCCAACAAATACCCGTAGGGCTTCGTTGCAGCAGGGGAATTGAGATTCAGACGAAAATCTTTCACCCTGTATAACTTGGTAACTAAGCATTTTCGGACCTATGTTAATTAGACCTTTTTTTCTTATTTTGATGTGAGGAATCACGCCCTGACTTATGGGCACCTTTTTTCAGAACACCCTGTATAACCTGTGAGCACTTACCCTAGATAGAATATAAAACATGTCCTCCGGAAAAAAGTGTTTGTTCCTTGTGGTAACACTTTATATCTCCAATGGGTGACTCGTGTTTAGGTACCGATAGAGGTAAAGTAAACGTCAGAGTAGTTTTTATAATTTTTTATACATTTTTATGTAGTGATGGCTCTTTTTTCTTAAGTTTTGCGCACTTAGAATATGAATTTATTATAAATATAATTTTTACCAAAACTAAAATCAATATGAAAATATTATACTAAATGCAGATAAAGAGAATGCGAAGTGAACTTCAATCTTACGCAATATAGTAAATTTTGATATTGTTTGAGATCTTTATATAACATCTTAAGTACAACTGTTAAACTTTCTTCAATTGATCTTATTTAGAGAATTTCGAATGATATAATAATTTTTTCTTTTATTTACATTATTGATAATCCCATTTCTAAAATAAGCTAACATCTTTATAAAACAATGTTTCATCACGTGTTTCGTTAAAAAATTTATTTTGATGTTTTTTTTATAATAAAAGTGTAGACACTCTAATGGTTTGTTACCATAACTTTTAACAAAATATTAAAAAATGGGGACTATTTTACACTTGATTGCCAATATACATGGGAGAAATGTGAATCATTCATGGTTATAATGAATAAATAGACAGAAATATAGGACTGGATATGTCTGCACTCGGTTACATATATACAGCGTTAGTGACTTTAACGCACGTACGTTACTAGTTTTATGGAAATAACGAACGGTTTTAAGACTTTAAGGTCAGGTGACTTTAATGCAGGTTAATGCAGTTGTCAGCATTCAGTAGAGAAATCAAAGACGTAACTCTCGCAAAAAATGTATAAATTCTAGTTTTACACTTTTAAAATTGCTAGGTCAGCCTGGGCATAGAGATGTAAAACAGATTGATTACGTTACGTGTCTAACATGCAAGATTTGTAGTACGTGCAGTATTGAGATGAAAGTATACTATATTTATGATATTTTCATATTTATGAAAATAGATTTGGAAAATATACCACGTAATTATGCGTTTTATTGTATTATATTTGGCGAATGTCAATCTTTGAACCACAGATCACAGTATTTAGATTTTATAAAAATTTTCACTAAGCGTGATAATTGTTCCTTAATTATAATAAAAATACTGTACGTTACTCCTTAAGCACGACTTTAGGCTACTCAAAGAGCAATCATCATAGTCTTAAACCATACATTGCACAATATTATACTGTTGTTTTGCACAGTAAAATACAAACAATGTTAAGTTACATGAAACCTAATAAAAATATTCGTTTAAATACCTACATTCTTATTTAAATCCACTAGTGAACTAGCTGTTACCCACGACTTCACTCGTAAAATTATAACCTAAGCCATTATAATTTTTAGTAAAAATTGTTTGATGTGATAACATGGTGCTATGGATTTTCTTAAACGTACATAGGCATACATTAGGCACATAATATTTCAGTGTTAATACTTAAGTCTATCAAAGCCTAACCTGATTACTATATCATGTTTTGCATGTGTAGGAGCATTTCTGGTTCAAATTAATTACGTTTTCAACGCCACAGCTGATTATGCCTTGTTGCCCCGATCAAAATTTGTAATAGTACCTACATTGGTGTCGGAAACCTAATTCGGTCGAGAAGAGTTTACTTCTATCCTAAACATGTACTTCTGGTCTAAAATATTTTTAGTGTCATAGCGTCATATTTTTAGAGCTTTTTTTGTAACGATGGAGAAAACAAATATGTACATACATAGATGTAAGAGAATTTCTGACCGTATATATTCCAATTGGTACCAAAGTTGTTTGCTATATTGCTCCGATAAAAACCAAATATACACATGTAGCTCTCAGAAATCTACTCTGGTCAAAAGCGACTTCTTCTGGGTCTTGTGATCTGCATTCGATCTAAGGTATTTCTAGTCCCATAGTTGAGTTTACCTTGCTGATCTGGCGAAATAAATAAATATATATATATATATATATATATATATATATATATATATATATATATACATGCCTAGGATTGAGAAGATTACTATGCCCTAAGAGAAAACTCCTGCTTACTATCTACTTCCGGTATAAGGAGAAAACTTTTATTAAGTTCGTGCAACTTTCTAAAGTAACCATTTATAAGGTTTTACATTGTGAAATCTTGTTGTTTTTCGGACTGTACACTAGGGAGGAACGGATCATTAAGGCATATTCTTGTCCATCTTTATCTTTTTCCTAAAGTCACTGTTAAAATTCCATATATTATTCTCAAGGAAGCCCTCCGGTCTGAAGTAATGTTCGTGAAAACATTCACCGTTGTGTTTGTTAAGATTGGTTTTGAAATGTTTGGATATTATTTACAATGTAATAGATGTTTTGAATTCATCACTTGTGAACATCGAAAAAAATTTACACATAAACTTTACATTTTTATCTGTAATACACTACTGATCGAGCAACGTTTAAATAATATTTTATAACATTTAAATGTGAGAAGATGTTTCAGCTAATTTATCGAACTTCGTCCAAAAGTATCAACAACTGTTTAGAGTCAGTTAAATTTAGATTATAAAAATAAGTACTATAAAATGTTTTTAGAATTCCAAAATATTACAGGTATCTTGCAGGATATCTTTATCTTCTCATAAAACTTCCTCGGACTTCAACGAATATTTTACAAAGAGAATTAACCGAATTGCTCCAGCTGTTCTCGTAATTTAGTCTTTTTTACTCATTTGTTAACTTATTTGTAGGAAACCGAATACTGCAAGAGCCATTCAAATCAAAGTTATGCGTTTTTCGTTTACTAGAAGACCAACAATTATATTTATCCTCTCTGGCAAATAAGTAATCGGATTTACATGCAATTTTGAGCAAAATATTCTGAGGTTTATTTCCATTTTAATTTTTTATGGCAGCCACATTTACATTTTACTTCAACTATGATTAGCTTTTATTTTTATTGAAATAATAATTAATGAAAGAAATTTAAAACAATACATATACTTATAAGTTGTTAAAAAGATCAGAGTAATGAAAAAGAAAGACGTAAGTCCCATAGAATGACTGGAAAAGAAAGCGGATAATCAGTGTTTGGAGAACAGGAGGTACCGTAGTACTAGTGTAAGCACCAACAATGCAGTAGTAATGCCGCTTGACAGACAGTGTCTGCTGGTGAATTAATTAGGTATAATTAATTACCAAGTAATTATCGTGGAGAGGGCCGCTCAGCACGCCGCCGCATAATGGCCGCAGGACGTCTCCTGTAGGAACAGCGTCCTGGATTTGACAAGAGAGTGATTATCTGTGTTTTGTACTTGAGATTTATATATTGAATTTATGTTTTAATCTCACGAATTGTTTTATAAATTGTTATCAAATTACGCATGGTGTGTACCTACGGGTAACTTATTTTATACATACTATCAATATCGATAGGATATCAGGTTCAAGAACGTTTGGCATTGTTATATGTTACATAAACTCCGCACTAAGAACTGAGGAACTATCTTCTTCTTCAGGTGGAAAAACAGATTATGGAACTAGATTAAGCCAAATAAAAAACTAATCAATACATGTACATATATTAACCCATTTGGTTTTTGAAGTATATATTTGAATTTACAAAAAACATTAATCTAAATTTTAATTTGGCAGGTTCATAACCATAAATTTATTAGTTTAAATGTGTAGCTCTAAAGACTTACGAATTATTTGCAACCGAAAAAGCGGTTGGATTCCAACCCTATAAGCGTAGTATTATATTGTAGTAGAATGTAACAATGAAACATTTCTAAATTCCTGTAATTCTTTAATACATCCATAAACAATAGCAAACGGTTCACAAAAACAAAATAAGGGGAAATATTGTAGAAACGTTAAGTTGGTTTGCTTAACTGGTTTATTAAAAACAAAGAAATAAAAATTTTTCTTTTATAAATTACAATTCTCAATGAAATTAGGGTTTATTCAGGTTTTGTCGTACAAGCCATGACAATTCCTGAGTCACAATTCTGCTCGTTGGCCTACAGTAATTTCATATATAAAATGATGTGTGTTAAGCTTTCGTAATTTTTTTACTTTGCATTTGGATAAATAGTAAAAATTTAAAAAATGTTATATTATAAACTCACAAATAGTAATAATTATCTTAAACTCAAACTAATACTTGTTTTAAAATATTTATACTTCGTAAAATATGTCCATAGTAAACAGTTAAAAAAAACTGCTTATATACTTAAAAAAACCTAAATAATCTATTTTTCTCTTAATTAACTAAATCTGTAAATCAGATTTGAACTTCGAGTTTCTGAGGTAAACTGAAATAATACTATAATTCAATACAGTTCCTGTTTGCATTGAAAATGTGTTGCTATAATGTCAATTACATTTGTTAATTCCTTATACCATGTGAAATAAAATATTTGTTACATAGTAAAACATTTCAATTTTAAAATTTAATACGGATGTCTTACAAACACATTTTCAAACGTTTTAAACATGTAACTTCTAGCTCTAACTTCAATAATATATTAAAGTAACCAATATAATATATAAGAGAAATGATCATTAATTTTAAGTGAGCCACTATGGTGTTCACATCGGTGACACGTTGACCCACTCCCGGGCCCTTGAGTATGGGGGAAGGCATGCACAGCGCACCTGTATCCATCCCACCAGGCGAGTAGTAAACGCTTTATATCTCTATTTTACTTTCCTGCAATTAGTCGGTGCCCACTTTCCTGCCACGGCGCATTGCGGTGCGGAGTGGAGATTACCGCCCATTGTTTCCAAGTGGGGCGATATTCCGGGTACTCCACCTCGAAAACGGGAAAAGAAATGGACCTATTACCGATCCTTGTGGCACTCCGGAATGACAAAGAATCAACAATTTATTCCAAACTACGACTGGCAATTGATTCAAAAGACTGCAACTGAGATAATGTAATCTTTGCCTGTAAGAATTTAATCTTTGTTTTCCAAGAAATACTTAAATTAGATACTAGTTATTTAATCAAACTGAATTTAAGCTTTTCGGCTTTTATGGTTGGTTATAGTTCTGTGTGAATATGTCAGTCCGTTTTCTGTAAACACAACTGAGGTAGTGATAACTTAGATTTTAGAAGTATTAGTGTGAAGAAATTTAAATTATTAATATTGTTAATTTTTTATTTCGCTTTATACCTATGCGGTTAGTGAAAGCAGGATTATAAATCGTATCTTACGTCAAAATAGCTCAGTTTTACATTTTCTCCAAAAACATCTTCTCTCTATAACAACCGTCATTAATTATGTTAATATTGAAGTGTTATTATTATACAAAAATAAGGTTTTTATCAACGAAACCGTAGTCACGTAAAACTCGCTTTACCATCGAAAGATAAACTTGTGCAATATTTATTTGTTGTTAGCTTATGATAACTAATTTCTTTTTAATACTTATCACTAAATCGCTTCAGTATAAATTTCAAACACCCATAATGCATCAGTATGTAGGAAATTATGTGCGCTATCCTAGAATACAACATTGGCTGGATTATTTTATTAATAATTCGGTAATATATGGCTGTTCTATGGCAGAGTGCGAGGACAAATGGTTTAATTAATATTAACAATAATCCAGTAATAACGTTGATTTCGTTTACGTTACAGTTTAATTTGCAACTAAAATAATTAAACCACTATGATATTGTTTATTTGCTATAAAGTTACGCATGAAGAAAGAATATATCATGCCACGTTATTCTTAATGGTGATAATATTGATTTTTCTGGATTTAAAGTGATTTCTTATGTAATTAATGTTCAATTCTTAATTGCTGTTTTGATATTATTACCAGCGTTTAGAGATTTATTTATTTGATGATTTTATTTTTTTATTTACTAAGTTCTGTATAGTTTTTGTCTTTTTTGATATTTGACCAAATCTCCGTTGTGTTAAAAATGAAAACTGGCAATAGTTAAATTAACTAGGATAACTTGGCATATTGATGATTTACCAACACTTCTGTTGGGTAACACAAAATACATATTGATAACGGATGTGTACATTTAGCGATAGACGTCTACTATTTCAGATCATGATGTAGTATACATAGTGGTTGTTTACACTAACAAATGTGGGACAAAATGTTGTAAAACATGGGTAAATAGCTGTTAGAAAGTGTGAAAGAACAAGTTCGCGGAGAGCTGTGGGCAGACGACAACCACCAGCAGGTTTAATGGCCATAAATGTGATTAATGCTTGCTGCCTCTGATGAGGCCAAACCGTAATCAATTAAGCTCTCCCGTCCTTCCCGCTGCAAGACCATCCTCATTACGTTTAGTCCTCCTGGAGGAGTCGCTGACAGATTCATGTTCTTGCTGACAAATATTCTCTTACATCATAAAATCAAAGATTTTTGAATTTTAACTAAATATATTTAGCCTATTTTTATTATTGTCTTTTTCTGGTTTGATTTTAAAATTATTCAATCCCAGCCTAGATTACTGACATAGCTTTGAAAATTCTATACGGAGGCTTTGTTAAGATGCCTATGCTTAGATTACTATTTGGCATCTACCAAATATTATGGTAACTAGGGATGATAATATAAGACACAATATTGATTTGCATGTTTAATTGAATTTTGTAAAAAAAAAAAAATGGGTGTACGGGATGGAATAATTTTAATTTTCCACCTCTACTATGAGGGGTTTACTATTGAAATTACAGCCAGAGTTAAAAAGAGTCCGATATTGTGGAATCCACAACTATTTTACGCACCTGATTTAAATCATCTTTAATATCTATCAAACTGTTCAACCTTGAAGATAGTTTTGGATTTAATAAAATTGAATTTCTAGTGAGAGCGTAAGTCACATTAGTTATACTTGGTTATATATATATATATATATATATATAATATATATATATATATATATATATATATATATATATATATCTAGGCTGTCAGAAAAGTTCTATACCCCTATACATTTTCAATTATTAAGAGTTTTCATTTCTTCTTTAATGGGTGTATTAGTGTAACATCCATAGATATATTTCCGTTGCAGGATCTCAAAATCACATCCCTCTTCCTCCAAAATAATAGGTGGTAGTCTAACCACAAATGTTAAATGGGATGGCCCATTGAGTGATATCTTAAATTGAAGTTTTTTGTAAGAAACCGCAATATTGCTAAAAACTTATTTCTGACAACTCTACCCAAACTGTGTATGGTTTGAATAAATCTAATAATATAAAGAGTTGACAATACGGGTTCAACTTAGATAGGTTTCTTCTTCCTTCAAAATGAGATGTCACACAATACTGTTAAGAACTTATTACTTCTCATGCATACACTAATTTCTGGTGATATGGTAACCTGTTTATATAATCCGTTATTTTAAAGTTTTCAATTTTTTAGCTATCTCCACTTGTCATTTCGGAGATGTTCAAATCCATTAAAACAGTTGTCAGGTGACTTATCCAGAAATGAATTCCAACATTCCTAAGTTCGGTATACCGAGAACGTCAAGTTACAAAGTCATCGTTGTAAAAAGAGTACCATAGTAAGGTTCTGCCTTTTTGGCCATAAATATGCTCATATCACATAAATATCCATAAATACAATATTTGGAACAATTTAATAAAATATCAATGCGAAACCTTTATATTATTCTGTCAATTGATAAGATGTACAGATCTATCACAGAAGTTACCGCTTTAATTTTTTACATCAATCCATTAGGCGATTGTGCCTTGAGAGATGAAATCATTCAATCTAGTCGATATATGATCACATTAACTGTTGAAGATGCTCTATATCACGTATTCAAGTGTGGCTAATAGCAAACATAAGTTCCCATCAAAGTTAGTATCTAATTTATATCAATTCGGATAAAAACTATAAAATCTGTTTATAAACAGCCAAATAAACAGAGAGACCAAAACTTTAAATCTTTCGCTGCATGTCACTTCAGTGATACATCTGTGCATCTTATTATTTGGAGTACTAAGCTTCACTTTATTCGTACAACCAGAAAGAGGGTATGTTCAGATCTTCTCTAATCTTATTATGTTCAGTTTATTTTGTGTTCTTAATATAAATCGATACAAGTATCAGAGAACGTGTCATTTAACCTTTTGACTTCTCAACCAAAACCGTGCTTCCTTGAAGGAACAAGAACCATATTCCAAGTTCCTAGTCTCTAGAGTTTTCTCACAGACGGACGGACTGACATCAACACAGATTTCAAGAACTTTCGGGTCCTGGATGAATTAGTATTAATAGATTAATATTATGCCTACTTTGTTAAACGTGAATATTATTAACATTGGTAATCGAGGTAATATAACAGAACTACTCGTAAGTTATACTGTGTTCTTTTATATTTCTGTAAGATCAAATTTAGGTTAAGTCACCTGTTCAGTTATAAAAGAATATATCGTGCTTTCTTTTCTAGAATTAGTTCAATCTATCATCTCAGCTTGCTTCGAACCCAATTCATTAAGGACGTCCTATTTGAAATAGGATGTCCCGTGCTCAATATAAAGTTGACGGCTAATTTATTGCAGAGATGATACCCTAATTACTTGTGACAGCTAACAACAGTAACTCTGACAAATGGTCGAGCAAGGAAAAATGCCATGTGTGGAGGCGGGGCAGTGTAGCTTAGTGGGGCTGACCTTCACCTATACACCGCACCGCACGGCGCACACATACACCTGGTACTCTATACACACTGCAGTCGACAAGGCAGCACGGCGAACTGTCCTACCAGCTGTGTTTCCTGTACGGCTCTGTCATTATCATTACGTGTGTCGGCGAGTTTTACACTCAGCACTGGTGCAGAGCAGTTAACGCTTACGTAATGTCTAGTGCACCACATATTACACGTAACGGCCTAATTAAACGAGACGCCCAGAGCGTTTTCCTTACTGATGAAATAAACAAGAACTGTATTTTTACTGAAAAGGTTTTATAGCAATGAAACTTAACTCCAATAGACCGATAGAATGTAATCTGCCCGGTTTTATTGTATCTACTTCTTTCATTGCAGCAAACCTGAAATGGGCATACACAGATGAAGACATTTTTTGCATTTTCGTTAGCACTTTAATAATTCTGGTAATCCTCTAAAACATTGCAATATGAATGTTTCGTTATAGGTCATTAAAATACGTTTTAGTTTCTACATTTTTATTTTGTTAAGTTTTTTATATTTGATAAGCGACTTGTTTTGTAAAATCCTGAAAATGAATTATTTTTATTCATATTTACTGCTATATTGTAAGCTCACGTTTGTATACAATTATCAAGTGATCCCTTTATTATAACTATTTTGTATTTTGCATTTCATACAAAACGGTTTGCTTATTTTCTTTACTGTTATAGTGGTCTGAACAAACTATAGTGCAATCAAGCAGATCCATATGAAGTACACTGACCGTTTGGAAGCTATATTTATATTAAGGAACATTTTTCTTTTTAATGTTACTTATAATTTTTTATTCTTGATATAATTATAAGCTATTAAATATTTCGTTTTCAACCTTTTCAGTGAACAATATACCACGGGTCAAGGAAAGAGTTCGGAAAATAACAACTTAAATCTACTGTACTGAAAAGGATGTGCAGTCACTGAATTTGAATATCGTTTCTGTCATTACCGTGTACCATATGCTACAGTTCAACCAAACAATAGTTCTGTAACCTCTATGTACTCCGGTGGAACCAAAGAATGATACTGTGCTTGGCGATGTTGAGCAGAAAAGAATGTTTTTAAGTGACCAATCATGAAACTCGCCCAAGTGAAAGTTCCTGACGCGGTCCTTTGCCGCAGGCTACACTTCTTCCACACTGTAGTTTGCATTAATGTGCAGGCAGGATGGGCGCGTGCCCGATGAAATGTTCTACCCTAATAGTATGGTGTAGATATTTTTATAGCTTTACGGGCGTTTGTGTGTTTATTTCAATGTTCCATTTCTCTACTTTAATTGCAGTCTCCGAGACCGCTAAATAGTAGGGTTTAAAGTGAAACTTTATTCAGGTGTTATTTTCCGAATTATGCCTATGTTATTCCATCTCAGAAATGACATAGCGGTTTTGCGTACTTTTTGGCAATACACAAATGTGTGAAGTTAAAATGTAACAAGCTTGACTTGCCCTTAGTTTTGTTGTACAAATTTTATTCAAATTATTTCCTGAAAATAATTAACGTATAACGAAAGCCCGATTTTTATAAAATAAATCTTGTATTGGGGGAGAAGGGGGATCAAATAAACTTGCATTTCAAGATGTCTTTTACTAACATTAATATCTGTTGTGACATTTTGTATCTAATTGCACGATTTCCAACCTTTTGTTGACTTCAAAGGAGTCAGTGCAGTCATTGACAACTAGTTGTAACCAATTCGTGAGTCAAAGAGTGCTGGAAACATTCTTATCTAAATCTCATATTTGCTCATTGTACGGCAATTGAAACTTAAATTAGAAAATCCCTATCTCAATCCATGTCTCATACTTTTCAATTGAATCATGGAAGACCATCACCTACTGAATAAGATCATGTTCACTTCAAACATAAATTTTCGAATATACATGAAATCGGTTAAGAAAACCCTCATCTCCATCAAACTTTGTCCTTTTTAACTGTATCATAATTGCAACGTTCTAGAATAGAAGTACACCGTATTAATTTTAATAGCGATGAATAAGTTTCCTGGTTTAAATTTCGGTTTCTGGAAGAAATCTTTATCTCCTTACTCTATCCTAGTTCACTGTATTAATCCTAAAAACTAGATATTCAACAGGGGCGTTATTAAAACTACATTTTCTGAAATTAGTAATTGAAAATAAGAAGAATCCACCATCCATGGAACCCACCTTTATTCTAGGCCCAATTCTAAAGCTCTTGGATTCTTACAGAATTTTATCCTGCATCTTTATCATATCAGCAAGATGTCGCCAAGAATCTCAATGTCACTAATGTTTATTTAATGAAATACCCATCCATGTAATTTGTACTATCTTAATATATTAGTCCCGACAAAAAGTGGACAAAATAACTTTGGTCAGTAGAGAAATTGGTAAAAATTGATACACAACGTCAAGTAGTATGAGAATTCAAAATTTATTTTAACTTTTGAATTGCAAAATAAAATAAACTAGTTAAATAATTATATTATAACTATAAAAACTGAAAGAGATTAAGATATACGAGTACACCTAAACTGACATTTAAAAACTTAGTTTTTACATAAAAGTTATGTTACAGTTAATAATGAATTAGTAGTTTAATACATACAACTTTTTACTTAAACCTATAATCTGGAGCCGAAAGTCAATGTTCTCAAACAGGCAAGACCCCACGTTTGCCTAGGTGGTCAAAGCAAATCTAAGGCATTTCCCGAGTCCACCATTGTCCTGTTGATATATCGCCTTGTACTGAGACCTACGACAGCACATTGTTGATGGCAGACTTCTACATCTCCAGTTACATTCTGCCACTCTCTGATTTACTCGCATGAATCCTGCACTGACGTCTCACTTACGATGCGGTGGGTTCGCTTTTCATGCTTTCTCTCTATTCCCATATATTATTCTGTTTCTTTTAGTTTTAATTCTACATTTGTCTTGTAAGGCTTGATTTTTGTGAATATACATCGCTTAATTTGAATTTGTATTACATCGTATTATACATACTTCAGGCATAAAGCTTTATCATATTGCAAGTAGTTTGAATTCAGAAAATAATTTACCAAAACTTTGCGATTCAACATTTTTTACAAATATGTAAATCTAAAACTTTGATCGCGAGTAGCCACTACTAAATTGACAGAGATGTATACCGCTGTGATATGCCATATATTTTAATGAATGATAAGTTCGTAATTATTTATTTTAAGGTTTAAACCCTTTGTGCTCGTGAGGATCTTTTAAGAAACACTTATTCAGGTCCATCCTGGTTACCTTATTACGCGTCCGTAGCAAAATAATAGAGTATAAAAATCTATTTTGATTAGCTCCTGCTTGTGATATGCTTAGGAAGACGATATAATAGGGGACAAAGCAAACATCTCTGAGTTGCCAATAAGACTGGCCATACGATTGCAAAGGCTTTCCATTTTTCTTTAGATTAAAATAATTAACAAAAATTACAACAAAAAGTAAAAATATTAAATAAAAAAAAAGTAATTAATGACATATTTTACACTTTGAGTCACATTAATTATCTAAGTAGCTTATGCAAGAAAGTAACCGACAATTTTGCGTTTGTGAAAATTATTACTATAATACGAAACTGTATAAAATAATGCCATGGTTCTTTTGCTCGCGTGTAGATTACACTTTTACAAGTAGTTTCTGCACAAGATATCAACAACAAAAATAACTGAATGACTGAAATCATTGCGATTGTTTTTAGTGCTTTTTTGTACAGTTTAAACCTTGAAGTTAATTACAAATAACGACATTAATTGCAATAAAATCACTGCTTTTATATAATTTTACGTTAAAAATTAGTTATACTACGGGAATTATTGAATAAATATTTAGCACTTCAACGATGGAAATATTTCATATTTCAGTTTAAATAAATACATTATATGTCGATAGAAAAGGTTTGACATACGACTTCTTTAAACAATCTCCCTGAGCGTTTAACTATCTTTGGCTTAATATCGATCAATTGTAGAGATATAGACACTTTCAATAATTGTTGTAATTATTCGTTTATGCTGACCCTGGACTCAGGTTCATATTCTGATTTGGGCATAACACGTTCGGACGCTAACAAACAATATACGAGCGTAACCTGAAGTGATTGGTAAACGATTCCGAGAAGCAAATCATCCATCCACAGAAACCGCTGTCTAGGATGTAGAATAAACTATCCTTTGACATAAACCCACAGTTTATTTTAACGTAGGGACTGCCTCATTAAATAAAAGCCAACACTTTATCTTGATGTGAACTTGATGACTGTATGCGCTAGTTACGAGGTAGCGCCCACGCGAACATTGGTTGTAGGCTTTAATATCTCGTAATAAACGAGATGTTGAATAAGGGAACGTGAGTTTTAAGACCTGCAATTACTACAAGGAAGTACATGCTTTGTACATAAGCTACTACCTCTTGTTAATCATTACAGTACATTGCGTATTACTTAGCCATAATTTATCTAAACTGCAATATATATATATATATATATATATATATATATATATATATATATATATATATATACATACATTGTACAAAAGAAATACAATGAAAATTAAAAATGTATAACATTTTCCTAAACGTTTTGATTGGTTATGGCTACTAGTGAAATAATGCAAAGAAAATTTTGAAGAAAGTTTACTTCTTTTTTAAAGATATATATATATTTTGTCCACCTGTTTTACCTAAATAATTTATTAACAGTAAAAAATAAAACAATTTCTATTTGAAAGACACAAATATATGTGAGTCCATAATTAGTAAGTTTTGTACTAAATCCTATCCTAACAGGAAAGAATATACATTCAATGTACCTCTAGTAATAGTTGAAGAAAGTGATTGGGATTTACAATATTATAATTTACATACTTTATCATTTGATTTTTAAACGACCAATCCAAACCTAACTGTTTATTGCTAATATTATTCTGAAATCATGTAAAAATAATAACAATAACGAAACTTGCATTTATAACAGGAAGTGAATATAAAGCTTGATTAATACGCATTCAAATGCATTTTGTAATTTAAAAAAATTATGGTTGCCTGTAAAATCGGTTTTACGGGCGAAGATTTTACGTGACAACGTCTTTTCTCGGTAGAATATTTATTGATATGAATATTATTAAATTGCACAATAGGAACAAGGAATTGAATGAAAATAAGAATGGCACAAATTTTAACTATAGAAATATATTTTGTTTACTAAAACATTGTACATAATTTGAAATTAATTAAAATTTGTTATTGTAAATGGTAAAGTTGAATAAAACATTTACTAAAATTGGAATTTGAAATTCTTGCTAAACACAGTTAAATTCTAACTCCGCGCGTGGTGATTGGTCGGTTTAGTTCGTTTGTTTGGTCGCACTGTTATGACAGGCTAGAGGTTATAATTTGTTATTTTAAATGTTTGACTAGCAATACGCGCTGTTTCTTCTCAATCGACTGAATTACGATTGATTGCAGAGTGATTTAAACTAATAATTTACTTAACACTATCAACATTTGTCAATAGTATGACATAACCTATAAACTCAGTTTATCAACTTTTGTGTCAATCTAACAATTAATCAATCAATCATAGTTTACGATAATGAAATATCAGTGTACAATTATTTACCTTTATTGTTGTAGTTGTTGTAAATGACGAATCTAAGCACTCCACATTTTCACGAATAAACATAGTTATCTGCTTTATCCCGTGCGGCGGACCCACAGTTATCTGCTTTATCCCGTGCGGATCCCGTGCGGCGGACCCACTGGACGGGCATCGTAACGTTACCGGGCGTTACACTTTTTCATGAGTGACTCCGAGCCGCAACCTAATTTAAGACGTTGTCACGTCAAAAAATGTATTAGTTAATCAAACCACAAGTCTGCTTTACTTCAACGTTCAATCATTTAAAAAGTATAGAATTTACTACATCAAGTATTAATAACACCTTTATGGATGTTAAACATTTTTCGCAGCTATATTAAAGTTGAATAATAATTCCCCGTTAATTACCTTAACTAGAAATATTTTAAAACCGCATTTCTTTCATAGGTACTAAATAAGATATAGGTTCTTTACGAATTACGAGTAACTAAAAACATTCTTATAAATAAAAAGTCGGAACTGAAGTGCCATTACATTAATGATATCAACCCCCAATTATTTTCTACCACAGTTTCTCTCCACCTCACTACTAACAGTTTCAACCTCTCTTTCTCCTACTACACGATAAACCATTCACCAAGATGTCCGCTTGGAATCAATTAACTGTACATCAGATGTCCAGGTAGTGACTAGGATCTCTGATTAGTATTTAATGTATAAAATATGTTTCTTTAATTTCGTGAAAATGTGGAATTAAGCTATTCGGTTGAGTTAAAATTGAGCTTATTTATTTAGAAGCTATACTGATTTTGTCTGTTTCAAGAGTCTATGTGACAATTGACGACTCACTCTGCGTAAGATAGATTCTAAAACACTATAATTTTAGTGTTTCAACACAGTATTTACATAAGAAACGGAGAAAATTAATTAGCAGTACAAATAAGTCCATGCAAGTTATTAGAAAGTTAATACACGGCTTGCTAGAAATGTAATCCGCTGATGCCTGAAGTCCACGAATGTGTGAGATGCGAAATACCACTGCACGAGTAACCGGCGTTTCGCGGCAAATATGCAGTGGAAATGTGAAATGGCCGAAGTTACCCGACCACTTTTCATAAACTATCAGGAAAATCTAGAGTTGTCGAGCTCCCACGATAAACAGTGAAGGTTTGTGTGTGTGCATGCAGCGGGTGGTGGGTGGTGGGAGGGGGGCGGGTCGGCGCATGAGCATGTCTCGCCTACTGCCCCTTGTACAGTGTACTGTGCGGCTATATGATATACGTGGGACATGCGCTTTCTACCGGGCACGACACGGCTATGACCTACCTGCTCGGCAAAGAAATGGTCCACTTGAAATGCAATAAGGGTCATATCCATAGGGACCCGTGTAAATCAAAATAACGGCGCTCTTTCTCGTATCCAGCATTCCAGAACACGAACCATTTATGTAAGACTAGAACACGTATATTTTCGTTAAATTCGTACTTACTTGAACATTGCAATGTTTCACTTTCATCGTTTCCCGAATACATACTATAGTAAATGGTCAGCAATCAGTTAGGTGGCGTAGGCTATGCAGAGAATGATGATGACATAACCAGTTTAGCGTATTATGCAAGGGTGCTGGGTCACGTGACAGAACCAGTGACGTCACTGCCCGAGGCTTATGCTGAGGAGACGTCCACTACATCATCGTCTAGTCGGCCAACGTGCGCGCGCGCCCGTGTGTGTGTGTGTGTGTGTGTTGCCGCTGCCACTGTTGGTCCCGGCTACTCGACGTGCTGATGGCGCAACAAGACTAGCAGTCATCCTGGAGAGGATCCTTATGAAACGTCATCAATCAATCAATGTATCACACTGTGGATATTGTGTCTAGTCCTTTATACGCGCCTTCAACCATAGGACCATCACAGCAGTTCAATTGCACCCTCGCATATATCTTGTAACTGTGAGCAGAAAATACTTTAACGGTTGGTTTTATAGGTTTTTTCCAGTTTAATTCTGATTACTTAAAGAACAACGATGAGGGTATTCGCTTGATATAATCTTGATTATTGTGTTTTGTTTTTAATGTATTAAATATGAAACGTATCTTTGCTACATGGTAAAGCCAATCTTACCAAAGTTTCCATCTAGAAACAGTTATTTGTCTATATGCATAGTTGTATTAAATCATAAATACTTTTATTATCACACAGTCAAATTTGCTTTTGAAATAATTGATTTCTGAAGACCAAAACCGATCCTATCCATTGAAATTGATCTGTTCCACTTTTAATGAGTGATAGAGATTACCAGCAATCTGGTACGTGACTTTTTGCAACTGACCACTCATTCTTCCTTTTCCGGCACAAAAGCTCCTATCATCTCCAAACGATATTTCCAGTGTATATGCAGTTTCTTTATATAGATACCCAATGCCATTAAACAGTCAAGAGATTTGGAGCGAGAGAATCGCCTATTGTTCTGGAGTCTCGTTAGGTCTCCTAATTACTCCTGACAAATTGGCTGGGATATAAATAGTGGCTGTCCGGGACCGATATGGCATGTGGGGGCGTGAGGTCAGGGCTGGCAAGGCACAGGCATGGGCATACCACAGTGACGCCCGAAAGATAACAGCACCTGGGCTTGACTGAAACGTGTTGGCGTCGTGCGGTTTATTAGACCCCAACTAGGATGCAATAAAGAATTTTTTAGTATAATTAATGAGCGATAGGGAGGACGCTAACTTTATTTGACTGAAAAGTCCTATTGTCTGATTGTCAGTGTACATGACTCCTCAGAATCATTAAACCTCGGCTTAGATCATTATAAGGAATATTTCTACACAATATTTGTTCACAGTATTTCATTTTTAACTCTTATGCGCTCTTATACCATCTTATGCGTTTTTTATTCCAACGTTACGATATTGCTTAATTTCTATATGCATTTCACACGAGAAAATAATAAATTGTTAATATGATAAAATGAAATATAGACAAAGGAAATGAATGGTAGGCGTTTACTCTACAATTTGTGTTATTGTATACGACAGTGTATGTTTTTATATCAGTGTGTAGCCAGTTGTCATATTTTAATAAAATGATATAACATATTATATAGGTCACGTTGGTAACAGTAATCAATAATATCTAAAAAAATCATTACGTTACTAGAGGTAATTATTTAATTATATGAAATAAGATACACATAGTTGCTGTGTGCTGTGCAAAAGGTTTTGAGTTTTTTGCACATCAGATGAAAAACAAACGTTAGTATAGAAGCCTGTATTCTTTTAGATACAACAGTATGTAGAAAAAAACCTTAGTCAATCTATATTTCTTCGCAGTGCATTCAACTCAATATCTAGATATCTAGTTGTAGTTTGGAAAAATTTTTTCGTTAGAAAAATGAAATAACTATAAGGAAATCTTATATCATAGTAAGATAGATTAGGCATTAAGACGTCACAGAAGAGTTTATTAGATCTGCAACTGTTGGTGCAATCAAGCTGCCTCGTCTCAACCTGTCGGTGCAAGCTTGGAACTGAGCGAGATACGAGTATATTCCAGTTGGATAACCTGTCAGCCCGGAGCTGGGCAACGACTGGACGGTTGCCCGGAGACACACACATGGTCTGATTTACGCACACGCGTACTCCGGCAGCTATCCACTAATGGGCAGAGATGGCCCCCTGCAAACCGATAATTGTATAACTACCACTCTTAGTCTCCGATATGTCGTTTGCAACTGCGACCGAAATGGAGAAAGCCTAGGATGGGATGGCGACTGTATAATTGCCGACCACTTAGTGGAATCACCTTATTGATGATCCCTCCATTAATCAGACCACCTCATCCATGCTTCCAAGGAAGGTTTTGGTTACTTTAATACATTCATGCTTACTTCTATCAATTCACTGTTTATATATGTTCCTACCTAATTATTACTGACGAATCTTTTCAAAATGTTCAAGTATAATAGCAAAATACTTATAACATTATATTTTATTTGCAATATTTACATACGACTTGTTACAAAACAGCACTTTTTAAATCATAGAATCTAGTATTCGTGGTCAGCTAGAGATACACAATCCAGTACATTATACTATACTAATAAACAGTATTTTATAAAAAGTTACTTAAAGCGAATCTCATTCTACTGAGCCTTTTGAACTGAAACAAAATTATACCAGAACGTATGCTTTTCTTGTTTAATACAATCAACAAATAATAGTAGAATAATAAATAATGTACATTGTATTCTAGGACAGAAAATATGCTTTATATCAATGTTTCTGCTTTCATAGAACTACAATTTATAATAATAGTTTGCTCTCATACAGACTGTGTTTAGTTACTTATCCAATGAAACACAGTCCTCATATCATAGTGAATTTTAAGTTAATCGAAAATGTTTGCCAAATGAATCTGGGGTGTGATCCAAACCTTGTTGTTTATTCATTTTTATAGAACTAATCAAACCTTTTAACAAACTACAAATCTGTTAGAAACTTGATCTATGTAATGTATAACCTCTGGCTACAGAAGACGCGATATAGTTTATTTTAAAACCAACTTTCACCAAATTGTAAGGTACATGAACAAACAGAAGACGTGGCTAAGGACCTGTATCTATAAACATTAAATTCTTAAATATGCTCATCCCAGTATTTTACTACAACGTAAATGTGAAAGTAATTTTATTTGGTCAAAATAAATAGAAAAATATTACAATATTGTAATAACAAAAGTACTATTTTACGTATTTATTTAATATTTTAAGTACAATGAAGAACGACCATATTTATAACCAGCCGTTCATTAATATAGCCCATACAATTAGGTAGCCACGAGATAGGGAAACTATTAACATAATTAGTTCCAAACTGCAATTAGGGACATCCTGCAGTGGAGCCCCTGTAGAGATCAGAGGCAGGTCGGGTCATTAGCTTCCTAATCCTATAATTAACTGTGCCCAGGGAACTTTCTTTAATTACGTGAACTCGAATGCAACTGTACGGCCCAAATTGGATTTCGGAGCCCACGCCCGTTAAAATGATTGTTTTTTGTTCTTTGAGCTGGCCTATTTGGGGTTATAATTTCAAAACAGCGAGTTTTTTCAGCTTTCTCAATAGTTGTCTGATCTAACAAACCGATCCAAACCCCCAAGACAAAAACCTTGTATTGGTTTTTTTTCAGCACATAATTTAACTACTAATTACTAGCAGAATGTTTGAAATTAACTCTTTGGTTAATGAATCCTATCCGAATTTGAGGATGTGTTGAACCAGCAAATTAGTAATCTCGGTTTATTTAGATTGTGGCCAGATTCTTGTTCTGAAGCTCAAGTACATCGAATCATTGAAATGCAGACATTACAAATCAATATAAAAGAAACAAACATCTTTGTTTATTCGTAACACTGTGTTAATACTCACACAAAAAAAACATGTAAATAACATTTGATGTAGTAGTGGGCTGGCATGGATAAAAATGTAAGTGTTGTATTAAGAATTATAAAGTGTTGGTTATCAAATAGTATATGTTTGTGAATGTATCGAAATTTAATGTGAATATGTATAACGATGTAGACCATAATGAAGCTAAAGAAAAAATCATTTAACATTTTTTTCGGGAAGTGAATTTCTCAAATGGATGCCACTGGTGCCAGATTGACAGCAACACTGTCGAGGCAGGGGTCAAACACCGCAGCAGTTGCACAACTCGCATGACCGTGACATAATCCGGCCGGCCGCTTTATGTAAGTATAGTTTAAAATTTCATAGCCGATAGCACACAGAATTGATTCCCTCGTGTCAATCGGATCTCGGTCGCGACGGATGGAAGAAACAACAATCAACCCAACAATGGACCACGACAATGGAGGAAACGGGCCAATCAGCGTTTCCGGCCGTGGAGGCGCCACCAGCAACTTTCTCCCCAGTTGCTGACCACTGCTTAATCTGAATTCGTGACGCTCCGTGGCTTGATTGCTAGCAAATATGAGAGAGATTATTGAATAAGTGAGGTGGTGATTAAATTTCCTTTGTCATCCGGGAAATTACAATACGACCTCAATGCAAACTATTCGTAAAAATTACTGGGAAATAAGCCATCTACTGTTTTGACTCTTTCAATGTAACTACTAGATTTTACAAATTATTTTAAGTAATAAAATAAATTGCAATGTTTAATATATACAGTGTTATAAATAGTAAATGATTAAAGACAATTATGATAGTTAATAAAAGTAAGATTACAATTATTTTGAGTCATAATTTTAATAATATGTAATAGTGCATACTCGTATTAATCAAATAAGTAGTTACATGTTAACCTCATAACAGATGTACAAGTGTTTTAGTTTTGAGACCATTGTTCTGGCATTGCAGTTTTATCGGCAGAAACTTTCTAAGTAGAAAATAACTAATACATATATCATATCTCTACAGTTGTCTCAAAGTAGAACAACAGTAAAAGTCAATATTTGCTGTCATAAGGACACAAATGCCTAATATACGTAATATATGGTAACATATAATCATACATCTTATGTATAAGGATATGATTAAAGTTAGGTGTGAACAAGGTTGTAATCTACAGTTTCAATTAAAAGTATAATAATTAAAATTATTAGCAAAATAGCTAAGAATCAAACATAAAAGCAAACTATTATTTGCTAAAGTGACGATTTTAGCAAATTTTTCAAATAAAAACAGTAAAGGTATTGGATTTTATTCATCAATAACAGGGTCTAGCCATGCTGAGGACTGCCCTCTCTGCTATGTAGGTTATCAGAGACCCCATCTACATGACTCTCACCTTTGCTCTTACTACTTACTACTGCAAAGTAAGAGTCTGAACTCAACTATGTGTGTTCACAGACCGCATCTACATTACTCTCACGTTTGATCTACTACTAACTAACGCAAACTAAGAGTCTGAACTCAACTATGCGTGTTCACAGATGTCATCTACATGACTCTCACCTTTGCTCTTACTACTTACTACTGCAAACTAAGAGTCTGAACTCAACTATGCGTGTTCACAGATGTCATCTACATGACTCTCACCTTTGCTCTTACTACTTACTACTGCAAACTAAGAGTCTGAACTCAACTATGCGTGTTCACAGATGTCATCTACATGACTCTCACCTTTGCTCTTACTACTTACTACTGCAAACTAAGAGTCTGAACTCAACTATGCGTGTTCACAGATGTCATCTACATTACTCTCACGTTTGCTCTTACTACCTACTACTGCAGACCGTCTTAACTAAATTATATGTATTCACAAACTGCACCTAGGTACACTGCGTACTTCTTTTATTCTAAGACATTTTCTAACCCTAAGGTAAAGAGCTAAATGTTAGTGATGTATATAGTAATAACTATGTACATATTGATGTTTAATTCTTGTGGAGTGTGTTTTTTTAGAAACTGGTTTGTAATTTGTTTACAGTTGATGGTTATCCAGATTTAATCTGTTTGATATAAAATCTTCTAAGAATATTTGTCTAGTGGTATATATATATATATATATATATATATATATATATATATATATATATAATCGATTTATTGGTGGTAAAAAGTCTTCTGGAATTAGAAAAGTCAAGGAAAATATGTTTTTAACGTATTGAAAATCCCCGTTTTTCATTTCAACAGTAGATTAATGGTCCCAAAGCTCTTCAAATCAATATTCAAACCAATCGTAGCATCGTAATGCGTTCATTTCCTCCAAGTTTTATATAAAACACAAGAAGATTAAGTTTTATACCCTCATTTGCCAATATTCCTCGTCATTCAATGAACATAATAGTTACTTTGCACGTTAGTACCATAATGGGACCGTAAAATTGATCTACCGCTACTGGAGTCATTAAACGTTGTTCTAATATTGCTATAAATTATTATATGTATGAATTTAGTTATAAATCCTAGTTCTAACATCTTCGTTTAGTATTACAACCTTGATACGATGATTTGCCGACCAGTAACATCAATAAAATAAATCTTTGATATTTTTTCTAAGATACCTAACCGATCGTTTTAATGCACATACTATGTTCATGACTAATCAGCTTTATAGATCTTTGTACAAATGATAAAGATCTGTACGGCCTTTTGAACATATTGGTTATTAACGTTACCCATTAAAGATATATTACACAATACTATGGTAATCATATAACGGTTTTGCTACATGCCATCAAGATTGCTTTGGTTGTTTTCGATGCTTTTGTTAGAAATTCATGCCACGTATTCTTGAGTCAAATGATGGTCATTCGAAGATCATCCCCATCTTCAGCTCTGCTCTTAAATGTGCTTTTAGTTTGTCTTTTACGACATATTCCAATACCTACAACAACATTTTCCAGGATATTCACCCAATATAGATTATCGTTTCAGTAACCAATGTGACGAAAACATAGAAATATTCGCAAAGGTAACAATATGGGGACGCCTCTACAGACGGAGAAATTAAAATACAAATGGGAAATTGAGGATATGAGACAGGCAGACCTTGAGGCTACATAAGATCTTATATATGACGCGTAGTCTAAACACGATGCCAGAGAGTTCTATATATCAATTTATCCGTAAAGGATTGCTAACATTTGTAGATAGTTCAAGGTTCATCACATCTGTATAAGGTTCAAATAGATCATGTTGTTACACTGGATGCAAAAGTCCCGATATACAAAAGGGTGTTATAGAATGGGACATGGTTTACTATTATCATAAACAAGATATTTCTAGCGTTCTTAAAAGGCTTGTACCTATAAGGAACGAAAGGCTTCAGAGATCAGAAAATATCAGAAGACAGACATTACAGGTATAGATGTTTTACAGAAGCAAAGATATACCTGTTAGTAATGCCACTAGAGACCCGAGTTTGTAGTACAAAGTGATGTTTTAATCAGTTTGCTTTAGAAGTTTCAAGACATCAATATCAGATACTGACAGTGGTGGTTCAGAATGTAACGTGTTTCATATGTAACTTTATGTTGAGATTTTTCTGGAATGGCATCAAGATTCGATTCTGAACTGTGATGGAACTCTATGACGCATGCTTACGTATTGTATCATAAAATGAAATGCTGGAACCTTCTATAGACAGAAGTATTTTATGGCCAAAGGTCAGATAAACCCAGTAGACATGAACTTGTGGATATCAGATTATCTCAGATTTGGGAAGCTTTCCAAGATTGGGTGCTCGATCGATTATAATAAATCGACAGTAACACGCCGATTGGTATCTCATCTCAGGAGTACTAAGTGCCAAGACTAATGGACCACAGATATATTTTAAAATCATTTCATCCTTCAGTTTTCTGAAATAAACAAAATACCAAACTATTCATTGAAATTTTTTTGGATATTAATGCAACCCCGGCCGTGTAAGTAGGGAGGGGAATTAAAATTAGCGCCCTACAATAACACTGCAAAACTAGGGTAGTAAAAATACAAAATCTCCTTTCCTTTCTATTATTTAGCAGCAATAAAGTGACATTTTCGGATATTGTTCATTACTTATACTTAAGCTCTGTACAGTTTGCATTCTTTATAACCAATACATAATAGCTTCGTTACATCTTCGTCGAAATTTACTGAGGAACGTCACGCAAGCGTTCGGGTTTCAAAAGACATCCCGCTTCGAGATAACCCGCTGTTAAAAGGCAATATTTTACAATTAAATAAACTCATGTGTTTTTTTAGACTTGTGTCTGTGCAATTTCCAAGTAACAGTGTTGGTATAGGAATGCTACGTGGCACCTTCTGATTGATGATAAATAATTATATTGTTTAGTGCGAGGTAATAGACAGTTTCTTCAACGCTATACGGGTACTCAGCGCAACGTAAATACTTGGTTAAAAGAGTTACATAAACAACATATCTGATGATGGTTACATACGATGTTGGCGATTCCAGCATTGCGAGTGCGTGTTTAAGATGTTTTCTCTCAGGGATTAGTAACTTAGTCCTATCAGCATAATTCACAGGTACAGCGCTGAGTCCAGCCAATTATAGTACTAGGAATAATCATACGGTCTTGCTGAACAGAGTTTTTCATTATTATTTGATATGTACAGTCTGTTGGACGTTGAATTGGGGATTTCGACTTGAATTTTGTTATGAACACGTTGTAAAACATAACATCTAAATACTATTAGTTTATTAAAATGTGAGATTACACAATCTATTGCAATAGCGTAATTACAATTTTAATAAATTATTCAACCCTTCAATAATACATTTATGGGTTTATTCCCATGCTCTCAGCACTAAAACAACCAAATTTGATGCAAGAGCATAGTTATTCATCCGTTTAATATTTTCTTGTGGTACACGTAATTGTTCGAACTGCTATAAATTATTGTTTTTATACTTTAAACTTCATATGTGTTGTATGTCTTCGGCCTAAAAAAATAAATGTTAATAATGACGGTGGAGTACCGCAGCGCAGTATGGCCTGGGGCTTGAGACCCTAATTAAGGGCAACTTTATGACCGCATATTGTCGGTTGCCTCACCACAATACACTGATGTCTCTATTCTCTAAGTATGGGCACGTGGACATTTCATGCCTCTATCTTCGTGTCTGCAGTTAGATGCCATGTTGAGTAAGTTATACTACATCTATACTTCAAATAATTTTGCCTTTCATGCTACTGAGAAATTTACCCTGGAGATTTCTAGCGTTACAAATTTCGGTTCAGAAAAATAATAAATATCCTGAAATTCTTTTAAAGTTAATGCATAAAAAATATTTTGTACAATAAAATTTTAATAAATATTAAATAATTAATCGCCATATAAAATTATCCATAACTCCTTTAAAGTTGACTGTAATCTAATGTTTAGAGTTTTCCAATGTTTGATAATGTCGCGGCATATAAGCAACTTATAACAGGAGTTTCACGAATGACATTTATTTCATTATATCTGTATGCTTAATAATAGTAAGTTTTTATGCTTATAGTTTGTAGTACATGGAAGTCTCCGTTGACCTGAAAAGCCTTTTTACATTCGTAATGAATTAACAAGAAGAGTCGTATCTAGGAATTCCGGTTTTCGCTAAGGCTAGTATAGTACCAATCGTGTGTTTCATCCGAGATTGGGATGTGATTTCAGTGATAGAATGATTACGTCCTGACTTTTTGTTGTTGCGTAGAGTCTACCAGGAAGTCTGTTTATTTAAGGAATTTACTTTTGAATAGAAACGGATTGGAATTTCTGGCAAGCGACCACAAAATTACCCAGTAGGCTTTGAAAGTGGGCAAACGATTCAAGAGTCACTTAAACATACGTTTGCGTTAAGGAAAGACAATTAGAGCCAATCGAGTTCTATAACTTTAATATGGGGCTAACGAACATCTGGTCACTGCATCCTTTAATGGCTAGGTTGATGTAGCAGCTGAAGCTGGCAGGCCGTTATGGTGGCTTTAAGCAGACAGTTCAAGAGTCACTGACAAATATCTTTGTGTTGAAGGGAGGGAGTTGTATAATTTTGATAAGCAAATAGCGAACATCTGGTCGCTAAAGCCTTTAGTGGCGAGGTTGATGTAGTAGCTGAAGCTAGCAGGCCGTTATGGTGGCTTTAAGCAGACGGTTCAAGAGTCACTGACAAATATGTTTGTGTTGAAGGGAAGGAGTTGTATAATTTTGATAAGCAAATAGCGAACATCTGGTCGCTAAAGCCTTTAGTGGCGAGGTTGATGTAGTAGCTGAAGCTAGCAGGCCGTTATGGTGGCTTTAAGCAGACGGTTCAAGAGTCACTGACAAATATGTTTCTGTTGAAGGGAGGGAGTTGTATAATTTTTATAAGCAAATAGCGAAAGGGTGGTCACTAAAGCCTTTAGTGGCGAGGTTGATGAACTCCAACTCCTGGGTTATGAAATTTAACTACAAATTAATTATTAAAGTTACAGTGGCGGGGACTACAGTCAAATGTGGCATCTTTGTCTCTGCGTTTAACATTATATATCTCGGAAATTTTTCGTCTGAATAAATACAAATTTTCGTACTATCTATATACGAGGGCGTTGAGTTTTACAATTAGTACATAATTTTGTTTTCTTGGCGACAATCTGGGATTGGTCACGTTATGGAATTTTTAGTTAATGTCTTGTTAAACCACTATAACCAAATTTAACTGAGCATGTTTTGTTAAATGTTTTGTTACCGCGTCCGGCGCTTGTTCATTTCGACGCGCAAACGAACAGACTTCTGAGTCAACCCCCTAAATATGAATATGAGTTCCTTTTACAAGGAGTAAGAATGAAAAGTTGGTTCTAGGGTTCGAGTACTTCTCTTGCTGATATTACCACTGCACGTGTGAACGAACTAAATGTGTTCTGGGCTTGTTTGATCATAAATGTGTTATATTAGTCTATTGGTGACAGCTAAAAGTTTAACACTCAGTGTAATAAATTGTAAAGTTAGCAATGTAGTAAATAGATTCTTCTAATTAAAACTTCAAGCAGGAGTACAACTAACACATGATTAGATATGGCTGGCAGTAGAAACACATACAAAACAGGCTCACCTCCTAAGCGAAGTGGTTCAGATGAAGTCGTCCTAGTAGGAAACTACATCTGGCTACTCGTAATTCAATAACCGAGATGTAAATACAAACTACTCGCGCAATCCATTCTCGATGTAATATTTAAAACGGTATATAAGATTGATGGTTGTGTTTTAATTAAAACAAACACTGTATAAGTAATCATTTTACTAACAATGAATAATAGCGAATGTGTTTTAAATGTTATTAAGTAGGAATAGCTGTATTCTATTCATGATTAATAATGCCGGTCGGAGTTGGTTATGAAATCATACAGTTAATAGATTCTAATGTCATTCGTGGATTTTTACCATACGAGAAGATAAATAATTGTTAATTAGTTTAGAAGAAAAAATACTACGGCCAATACAATAATGCATTATTCGGTGTTGGAAAGACCATCATGCTATGTGGTGGAGTACACGTCTTTAACTATATATAAGGTTGAAGTGCGCCACACCTCATGTCGTGTAACAGACTTTGCTGAGGTTGCTTGCAAAATTTCAAACCTGTAGCTCATTTAAATGTCCAGATATACTGCGGACATATAGATATGCATACATTTATAAGAAAACAAATTTTCACCCTTTGCGGGAGGCAGAATAGGAACTGTGTCAGTCTACTGAGTGATAGGAAGATGGTGAGCCACATTCATTGGTTGGATATGCACTATCATACAACTAATTCTTGTCTTGAAATGAAGATTGATGCAAGTTGTATAAATGAAATATTTTTAGATATATTGCCACATTTTAATCTCTGTTCATTTATTTAGGTTTCACAACAGGTTTAAATATAACAGGTTCGTGAGGTCTTTAGCAAAAGTGCGCTGTAATATAGAGTTGTCCTCGGCTTTTAACAATGAATTTCCAAAATATTATTTTTCTTATTTACTGTGCGGATAATCTACATGGGTTAATATTGTGTAACATGTTGAATTTGACATGATTGTACTCAGCTTTATTGTTGCAATCATGGTTACACATGAGCCAATGTAAACATATTAGCTAACGGTCAACCAAATCCCATGAATTCACATGCACCATCATCACAATCTGTGCAGCCTATATAAAAATGAAGATTCGATAAAAATTCCAAATCTATAGATCAATTCGTTTTCGAGATATGGTGTGAACATACAGATAGAAATGAAATTATTGCAGCCCTCAAGTGATTGGCTTGGCTAGTGCTCAGCCAATTATTATTACTGTTCATTCTGTTGAGATATGCTTAATTTTTGGCGTTGACTCACATTTTAGGTATGGTTCACATACTTTAAGAACCACAACTTAAACTGTTTTTATCTATTATGTTAGTAAATAAACCGTGCTACGGTTTGGGAATGACTGTGGTTGTAGTCCTTGTTTCGTATCAGTTTGTTTTATTTTCATCCGGTTCAAACTGTTTTAAGGGGGTTCTTTCTACACTACTGCTATTTTAATCCGTTATAGTGAGCTTTTTAATGGGCAACGACTAATGGACAACATTTAAACTTTTTACTAACCTCCTCAGGCATCGACTCCATGACTTTTCAATCAGAAAGTCACAGAGACCCCATCAACGCTGTTAGCTATCAATAAGGTTAACCTACGCTATGGTGAATGTCTTGAAAAGTGAATTGATTGTACTCGGAAAGAGAAGTTTATAAGTATCATCTTGACTTTCTTGTTCATAAATACAGGCAGTAAACCCATATTTGTTACATTCAACGGTGTTTATCCGAAAGAAAATTATTGTGTAATAGCTATTATGCTATAAAAATACATTACATAAATGCCCCTTCCCGCCTAGGTACTCTCCATATAAGAATGTTACTGGTAATAAATCAATTCAGTTCTTTGTGAATAATATGCAGTATGGTTTACACTTTAACGAAATTATGTAAACAATGTTCCATAGTGAACAGTTGAGAAGAGAACTCTCAAATGGTGAATTTAAACAGTACTGTGGCCAGGGCCGCATTTACAAATTCGGCGCCCCTAGGCCTACAGACCAAAGAGCGCCCCCCCCCCCCCCCCCCAGAGGACTCTGATTACACTGACGTAGAAATCCAGTAAATTTCTTAATTACGTAATTTTGATGAAAGATAATTACAATAGTATATATATATATATATATATATATATATATATATATATATATATAGGAGTGTTTTGAATAAATAAAAGCAATAAACCAATGAATGAGTCAACGTCGCACCCCGGACCTAGTTGACCTTGGCCACCCGCCCCGCCGAGCGCCAAACACCACCCGCCGCCGCAACTTTTTTCTTTTGTGTACTTTAAAATTTATGCGCCCCCTAAAATTTTGCGCCCTAGGCCTGGGCCTAGTGGGCCTATAGGGAAATGCGGCACTGACTGTGGCCAGATAGAGGAAGGCTGCTTGGCATCCCTGGTCCCTGGAGCATGTAAGTAGGCTATCCAGGATACCAAAGCCGTGCCCTTGGCCTTTCCATCCTATTGTTTATCACCCATGCAAATGGTCGCTGCCGTACCCTTTGCTTTTAATTACTGCTATGATATTTCTAGTTCCACGTTTAATTTAACACGCCCAGTCCCATCACATTAATTGGCGATAAACAGCCCACGACTTGGCAATAGACCGTGGAGATTGTTAACTACTTGCTCTCGAGTGTAACTACGATTGGTCACACTGTACCCCTCCCCTCCCTCTCACATTACCGAGGCACTGCATTCGTTCACCGTCAATTGATTTCCTTCCCTATGTTTTTGCTACAATGGAAGTGTGATTTTTGATGAGATTACTTAAAACTTGAGATATGAAAACCAATACACTAATCGAAGGTCACACCAAAAGTTCACACATAAAAAATAGTATACTATACTTCTACACCGAACAAAATTACTAAACAGATAGTTTTAGAATAGCAATTATCTCAGTTTAGCCGAACGTTTACGGTCCTTGAGATTTATTTTCTTTAAAGTTCATAAAATTAAAGGAATTGAAATAAAACAACATAGCTGGATTAAGGTTGAGTTATATAATTTTATAAAGGCAAATTCACTTATAAAACCATGTATTTTACGTCTAGCATTTTTCGCGTCACATTTCGTTAGTATATTAGTTTATGCTTCTGGACTATTTACTAACAGCATATTTTGTTGCATTTTTGCGTTTGCAAAGATCCGATACAACGGAGTATCTAATCCGTTTTACCAATGAATCAAACAACAATTAATATCATATGATAAAACGTAATATTATTACATGTAATTTGTTTTAAAATGACTTAATATGCAACTTCACCGTTGCCATCAATTTTTTATTGTTATCTATAATGTTGCAATTATGACCACAAAAATGATTAGAGTTCTTCCTTGGATGAAGATGGACCTATGTTTTAAGTGTCAATTCCCTAAGACTATGACATGGACTTATAAGACAACTACACGATATTAAGAAGGCTCTGCCAGGTAAAAAGTGATAAGGGAAGAAAGGAATAATATGGTTGTAACACTGACTTTTGGCCAACGTAATGTTAACTTAATTCCTGAACAATTTAGAACTTTGATTAATTTCCCTACTCAACTACATTATTGGTTAACTTGTGCTATTGTTTATTTTAATCACAAGGTTACTTCAATCTGCAGTTAGTTGGTTGATAATAACCACGACGTAAATTAGGGCGTAGCCCTCATATCTATCGAATCAAGTTACACATAACAGATTTATACAAAAGTGATACTATTTTTTTCTCATTGCAACATTCCGCGTTGATGGAGAGTGTTGGACGTGCGGTGGCATGTTGCGACGTATCCCCACCGACCTTCTGCTACAATGAGAACCCCAAACACTGGAGTGTGGCTAACTCCCTAAATGTCAGGGACCGCTACAATGAGCCCTTCTCATTAGTCGCGCCTTGACATACACAACACACCTCGTCGACACAGCTCCCTCACTACCAAACCATTGTCCACAAACTGTCTAATTGTTGCTATATAACCAAAACATATTAACTTAATTCTTTAATGATCTTCTGTTTATTTGAAACCTGTTTTGGGACAAAGCTATGGGCAATTTATATTGTACTTTTATTATTATTTAATTAATTGTTCTAATGGCTGAACGGAATAAAACAGTACGGTGCAAGACATAAAGAAACAATGGTATAATTAAGTCTAAGACATAAAAATAACTATTTTTTCAATATTTATGAATATTCACACATATTTTAGTTCATAAAATACAAAGAGTTGAAATGTATAACTCTATATGTAAAACGAGATTTAAAACAGTTTTGAATTTTCATCAAACAAATTGTAATATTTGTATTTTTACTTTATTTTGAGCGCGAGGTCATAGAATTAGTGTGCTATCACTGAGTTACCGATCTGAATACAAATTGCTCAATAGAGGGTTGCACAATCGGCCAGTTTTGTATAGTTAAAGTCCACTCAAGCGCCGAGCTGGGTTTCCCTCCTTGTATAGAAGCGACGTGGAGTTAAACATACAGTTGCAATTCCGTTGTAATAACGCGCCGCCGTGTAAGGCCGGTATTCCGCAGGCCGAGATCATTGTTCAGCGCAAATAAACGTCGCGTCGGTAAGTTAGCGTGCGGTGTGTGTGGCGGCAGGAAAGTAGTGCAGAGCAATAACTGTTACTGCAGTACGACCCGTGGGGGACCGACCTGTGATCGCCGTTTAGCCGCTATTTAACGTTACTCCTGCAACTGATATCGTTAATTTTACGGTCTTCGGTCACTCAACGTTTTCTCTTTATATTGAGTTTCTCTCATTGGTTCTTAGTACTGTGGGTCAATGCATACCAGAAGTTATGTTTTGAAGTGCCAATGTATAATTTAATCCTTATATGAACTGAACGAAATTACGCTGAATATAAACAGTAGAATAACTTAAAGTAACTCTTTACTACTTGTGACAGTTAAGTCAACAGGTAGTTATTAAGTTACCTTGTTATTAAAGTTACTGCCATGGAACTAATATCAGTTTACGTAACGGAAAAACATAAGCATACAGTAAATGCGCCGTTTTATTTCTCCGATAATAGCCTAAGATCCGAGAGCCAATTTGCGCTATATAATCACCCAACCTGGTTTTCCTGGAATATAGACAAAAGTATATCATAACAAAGTAATCAATCTTCAGCCACGCTACTTTTGGTAGTGATCGAAATGGAAGGATACCGAAAGGGTTAAACATAGTAGAGTATAATTATTTTTCTCATGTTATGATTCCATCAGCCAAACTTGTAAGGCACAACATTTAATAATAGCTATATCACTGACAGACAACTAGATAAACAGTGAGTCTCCACTTTCAAGATTTGTTTATGGTTACTTGACGCTCATGTAACATTTATTTACGTGGGTTAAGACAAATTTAATTTAAAAAAAATATCGTTTGATATTCTTAACCCTTCTGATGTCCTTCCATTTTGACCTCCAAAAAGGCCCAACAGACGATCAATTTCTTTTATAGCGAGAATTCTTCGTTATTCTGATTTTAAGGAATAATTAGACTGTGTGTTTATAGTATGCAAACGGAAATTCATATGCTACTACATTACTGCCTACTGCACTGTGGTGTCATTGGTAATGCTGTTGATCGGTTTTCTTCCTATCTGACAAACAGGATTCAGTTTGTTGAAATCTCTCAACCTACAACTGTGTCTAGGTTTAAATTTAGTTTAATTAAAACTAAATCCCTCAGTTAGACTTACCTTCTTTTGTAAACAACCCCGCCTCTTCTAACAATCCAAAAATAACTTTTTTTTCGATGATACTAGTCTTCTGTTTAAGGGTCACTCAAGGGTCATGCAAACTGTAATAAACTCTTCCTAAACACGCCCAAAAATAAATTTTCTCTTCTAACCGTCTTTTTAAATTTCTTACAACCTCCATCTTAATAACGAAATACTCGGCGCTTCAGCTGTATCAAACTTTTTGGGTATTAATAATATTCAAAGTAATCTGAAATGGGTCCACAGATTATCTATGTTAAAAAATAAACTCATCTATTTATGCCTTGAGACGATTAGCTTCAGTTAGTTCACAGGATGCTCTATTGCTCGCTTGCCATGGAGTATTTGAGCCCCTTCCAACTTGCGAGTTAATGTGGTGGGGGTTTACCACTCAAGATCGTTTTGAAAGGATTTTTGCTCACCAAAAAAAGGCATTGAGAATTGTTTGGTGGATGTGGTCACGTGACAGCTGAATTTAGTGTTTTGGGAAGGATAGTGTCTTAACGGTACCTTCACTAAAGTATACCATGCAGTAAATTTTATTCACAACTACCCTAATTTTGTTCCTAATCACTTTTTATTAACTCATTTATTATCAAGGGCCTAAGTTGTACAATAGTACTCCACCTGAAATAAAAAGAGTGCTATTAATTCATCAATTTGTAAGAAAAATTTAAGTTTCTATCTGTCCGAGAGGGCTTTCTACAGCGTAAGAGAGGCCATGTAAGTTCATATTATATATCATTAATGAGGATCTTGACAATTATTGCACTGAGCGGTTTTGTCCATGCTGCATCATAGAAATAATATATACATATAAATTGTAATGATTTTTTATTTTAAACTAGTTATTTTATGCTTATACTAAAATCTAAAACAATGCTCAATGTTCAGTGGTGTAGTAAATATTTCGACTTTGACTTGTATTTACTTGGCTGCTTATGGATTGAGAATGTTAGCCTATATGAACGAGCCCCAGTAGCATGCAACGAAACCATTCACATTAGGTAGTTATTTGTTAAGTAGTATAGTTGTCACATATTATTTTATATTACGAGACTGATGTTTACGAGTATAACTAGGACACATATGCAAATGAGACATAATCTTGAGATACGGTCTCTGATTAGTGCTACCGAATGTGGACTGGTAGCTGCAGTTGTAGTTGTATTGTACTGTATTCAGCTGTCATCTACCGACCTCACCTTGTAGGGTGACAGAGGCATTGTTTATGTGAGTGGACACCGCAAGTGAGTGTGCGGCAGCGGCAGTGGCAGCGGGAGCGGGGTTAAGGCCCGGGGACTAATCACTGTGACGTAACACCACGACCACCAGAGGATGCGATCACTTGCTGAAATATTGCGTCCTGCTCGTGCGTTGTGCAACTGATGGAGCCCCAGGATCTGTCCTGACCACCTGCTCCACGGACATAAATAAACCAGTCCGGACAGCGATGCAGATCTGTCCACGTCAATCGGCAGCTCCGGCCGCAACCGCTCTCTGAATGACGGCAAAAACAATCACAGCAGTACTCCTTGCGGTTCGTTTCCTGCCTCGGCCGTAAACTGTAAAAGGGGTAAAAATGTTTATGACAAATAATTTGTGTAGATTGTTTTGGAAACGCCTGCGTTCTGTAAAATATTTTTCGAGAACATGTAGGGAAACACAGATGATTAAACGAACGAAAACTGATATTTTTAGGAATGAGTTTGTGTAACTGATTGAACCACAATTAAAGCAAAAAATAAATACAACAGAAACTCCTTTATCAATCGTAAAATATTTCTAAAATTTGCAATCGTTTTAAGTTGAAACGAATTTGTAAAAAGCCTTATCAAGATGTTTGCAATAAATACAATATCCGGCACAGTATTAAATATGCACGTAATCCAGTGTCATTCAAATAGTATGTGGCAAAAATAATATTAATTTATTTGCAGGTATGAGTGGTAGAATCATGAAAATGTATGAAACAGTTAGTATATAAATATGTTAATTTAAATTTGTGAATTTTTGTTCAGTAATTAGTTAGTGGAACATTATATATCGTAAAAATTTTTGTTATTATAAACTTTAAAAAATCTTTAACAGATTGCTATATTACAGACTATTACGAAAAGGCGATCTTTTACTTATTGGTTGAGCTTTACCGAAAAATGTTACTCTAATGGCTGGAAACATTTATTTCATTGCCAGTCCGCACAATATATCTTAAGTGAAATGAAGTATTCACTTAAAACTTTGCATGAATCTTCATTTCTATATAAGCAACACAGCGTTCGATGTTGATGCATGTCACTCCATGGGGCTTGGCTGAGTCTTAGCAAGTATGTTTAAATTGATCATACGGTTGACCATGATAACAACGAGGAAATAGAAGAATACATAAATTTGTAAACAAACAGTACAATCATGTAATATTTGAACAAGTTTATTTCTTCATAGATTAAAAAGAAAAAAAAATTAAAGCGTAATGTCAAAAGTCAATGTTAAAATTTGCTTTTCTTATATGATTTTAGCGCACTATTATGTTGTAGTACCCTCTTTAGATTACCGAAACTAGTATAAATTTGAACCCGCTATGAAACCTAACCTATTAATAATTAATATGAATGTATCATGTAACAAGTTTTCCCGAGAAAACCTTCATCTGTTGAGAAAACTTTAAAATTAAAATCAAACTTCCTTTTTATATAAACAAGAATGTGCTCTATGATGTTGCATGTCCAACTGTGGAATTTGACTGAGCGTTTTTGTGTCAGTTACTTTTCTGTATGGTTGTATGTCTGTCTGTCTGCCAGCAGGATTTATAGTTATGGATGTTTGCATGCAATCATAACAAAACCTGTTACGCTACACGTGCTGTGGCCTACTCTTACTTAACATTATAAAGCGATACGTTCTCAGATATATGTTTAAGCTCATGCAATTATATTCATAGATCAATAGCATTTTATGTACAGTTAGTTTTGTTTTCTTAAACGTTTTAAATCAGTAAATTAATTATGAACTACCATATCACATACACTCGTATAGTACTAATAGACGTGTATTTACTCTAATGCCTACTTGCCGTTAATTATAAACATTCAAAAGGTTATCAGGATTTTCAAGGATTTCCACCGTAATTGTACGTTTTATAAATATTTATAACATCAACTTTATCTAATCTGATCTGACCTTAATCTTGGATCTTTATATACGACATCTTCCTTAATAAACATCACCTCAGCATCTGATCGATTACAATACAAATTCTGTCAGAGAGCTTTGGTTACTATATCGTGCTCTTACTTTTTCATCTCCAATTACTACAGTTCTTGCCACTCGAAGTGACAACACTCTAATCACGTCCAGCACTACTGCTGTACTGCTGCTGATTATATTCCTATCAGAACATAAACAACCAACTCGCTCTATGAAAGGTCATGCATTAGTAGTGGATGATAACTCAAGCGAAATAGAACAATACAATTAATGGTTAAGTACAACAGCTCAATTCACCTTGAAAGTAGCCACAACTCAACCGAAGATAAAGAGCGGTTACAATATATTTGTTGTGTTTAATTACAACCGTATCTGCGTGTGTGAATGTTAAACACGGGTTAGGTAACTTACGAGTGTCCAGATCCGGTCAGTTAGATGGAGGTCTAGTGATTTTTCTAAGAAGGCATACTTATACTTCATTATGGTTGTTGAATTATTTCTGTATGTCGGAGTGATTTCCCTATAAGCTAAATAGCCGCCTTAAAGAAGTTTTTTAATATGATAGAATCTGCATTACTCATTCAAAGTGTATAAGCATTAAAGTAGGGCAGTTTTAATTACACCCAAAGAACATTGCTTGAAATAAAAATGTATTTTATGGTATGCGTATATCACTTGAGAAAGTAGCATTTACAAAAATTATTTTTATGACATGATAAATATCTTTTTATTGCAATTTAGAAACACTAGACTGTTTGAAGTCTATCCCTTGAGGGGCTGGAAGAATTCGTGTCTGCCTGTCTATCTGTCCTCACGGTATCCGTGGTTATCCGCATATCTCGTGAACGGACTGTACATGGCACTACGTCAGGTTGAGAGGTAGCTAACACTTAATTGGTAACCGTGATGGTAACGAGCAAATGGTAGTTCAAATCAACGGTTAAAAACATAATACAGTTGCGCTACATCTTTAAATGTTACATAGTAACACATGTACCCTAAAAATTCGTAAAATATCTCGAGATATCATCTCTACATGAAGAAAACAGGATTTTTCCTACATTTGTTCAGGGAAATAAAAAAAATCATTAACACTACATTTCGAGATCTGCAATCTGATCTCTTCTTCAGGTAAATAGCTAACCTAATACAAAAAATTACAAACTAGATTAAAATAAACGAATCATACCAAAGCTTTGTGACACTCCTAAGTCAGGAATAACTACCACCATGTTGTGTGTCAACTTCACTAACTCTAAAACATGCACTTAAAAAAAAAAAAAAAAAAAAAAAAAACTATACACAACAGTAATCATTAAAACTGAACTACAGAATACATGTCACAATATGTCTGCATTCGTCTATAGGTGGTTTGGAAGTTTCCTTCAAAATCGCTCCATCGTCAAAAATAAACTTCAAGCTTCTCAACATTTTGCGAGAAACTGTCTAGATAGATAAGAATGAGTTCTATGTTGGTTTATGTATGGTTTATGGATTCTATGTCCAATCATTGGATTTGACTCAGCGTCGTATGAAGCATATCACTCAGTAGACTGTCACAATTTATCTTTTATCTGTCAGGTGGATGTATATATTTCTTTACATGTCATCATTGAAACGAGCTATAGACTTCAACTTTGCCATTTAACCTCAGCGAAATTACGTACTCTTTGTATTAAATATTATTCAAGAAAATTACATGTCATAAATTTGAAAACATATCGTTCCGTTTAGTAACCTATAATATACATAATGTAAAAAACGCACGCTTTCAACAGTTTCTACGTCAACCTGATTACAAAATATTCGAAAACCTTCAAAACTTCAAGAACCTGTTATTTTCCATGGAATAATGTATAAGGGTGATCTATTTTTGATTTTAGAACATGTGTCTTTGAAGAGCCGTTATTAAACCATTCTTTATGAATCAAACAATATAGATCCAACCCTAATCACTTTAGAATTTGTATTAAAAACTACTTATTTCAACTATTACCACTCATATACATTAAATGGATACTTGTATTATAAGGAAGCCAGCGAGTTCTCCACATCGAAAATCAAGATACATCGAGTAAGTGCTCGTAAATAAGACAGTCAGAAGTAGTATACATGGTATGTTTCCTTGACCATTCACGGCAAACCCTCCGCAACATAGACCGTGACACCAACATCTGTCTGAAGCGGATCTTTCGAGATATCAAGATAAACGGCTGCCCAACACTCAAGTAATATTTTCCACGAGTCCTTGGCTGGGGAACGTCTATATCAAGTACAACGCGTAAATGTTGATAAAGACATGTAAATTAACTGAATGTCCCCCTTCCAGATGTCGGATACGTTTTGCATAGACGACACCATACAGCCTTTGTCCATTACCGTAGATAGACATCCGCACACGTTCTCTCTTTATTGACGTTGAGAATATGTCAACACCTGCTACAATTAGAGAGTACAATTAGATCTAAATAACTAAAGCACAATGGTAACCTGTAATACGTAAGAATGTTTTGAGAGAATTTTAGGAGATATTAACAAATGGGCATTTAGATTAAGGAATAGATCAAGGAATCAAAGTTCTGGATTAAAATTGTATGTGAAAAATAGTTATCTTAAACAGAGAAAAATGTGCCATTATCGATTTGAGTATGCTACCGATAAAATTTCCTGTTGTTATTATCTTAACGTTTACTTAGGCATGCATGAGCTTTGTAACAATGCCATCAGAATACAGTAGCATTACACTATGTTAGGTTTATAATTGCATTGTAATAACTAACGTGAATTGTTGAAAACTGCTAGTATAAGAGTGTAAAACTATAGTGACACCCCAGTTCATCAATAAATATTTAGTAAAATATTGTTATCCACTACTACGAAGAAGGTTGTGGGTATCAGTTATATGAGACTGATAAAAGGGCTATTTGTGCATGTCCATTGCTGCGGTATGTTCTGAGGTGTATAAAATTCCTCATAATTTATTTTTTATAATGTAAATATAAATAATTATACTGAACTAAACTATATTTACTACTAACTAAAGATGAAAATAAACAATTGTGTATAAAAACAAAGGTATGGATACGGCTCACCACGTTTTGCTTCGCTGAGGTTTGATGTATATAATATTAAACGTTTATAGCTCATTTTATCAGGCTGCAAGTTTTAATATATCACACGTTAAAATTTCATGTGATTTTACTCCATTTACAAATTTATTTATTCTGTGATTTATCATGAATGAAAACAAAAATATGTATAGATTTTCGCTAACATTCGGCCATACCCCAAGAAATGACATGCACCATCATCTAAATCAATGTCAATGTTGTTGCTTTTGAACAATAATAACCTTATATCCTAAAGGAACATCTGTAACAACCCGCATCGTGTACTTGTTTTACTAAACAAGTTTACTAGAAAATAGTTTCGAAGTCTAATTGTTAAACTTAAGTAGAGTTATTTATTTTCAAGGTAGAATTTTAACAATTCATATACGTAATATACGATGTGCTCGATCATATAAAAATTATTTCTCAGACAAATTTATAAAATATATTTTTTTATATATATATATGAACGTACGCGAAATTATTAAACACTTATCTTAGGTATTGGCACGTGGCCGATGTTACAAATACAATTCTTTTCCTGTACATAAGGCGTTCCGAAATAAAATTGGTGAAATATTTTTAATATTTGGGTATTTTTGTCGAGAGCTATCTTCAACACGTGGTTAACCGGAACTTAGGAACTCATGTAGAACATAACAATTATGCACATTTTTTATTGATTTTTAAACTATTTACACAATTAACTAGGAAGAAACAAGTTCAAGATAAAGAACATTCAACACACTAACGGACTAGTAATCAAGGTAGATGTCATAAAAGACTGAGACCATATATAAATAATTTGACTTACTTTCAGTGCAAAACGTAATATTCGTTTGGAAAATTGATGTCATTAAACATAAATAAATTGAACGTGAAGTTTGGTTTCGTAAACCAATAATTCACGGCAGTTGATATAGCATTGTGAAATCGGTGGTTTTAAACCTAATGCAGCATGCATAACTGCGACGACTTGTAAATTATGGATGATGGTAAGTGAAATCCCTATATTGAGATGTTTGAACCATCAAGGCTGACTCTGTATCCGAAGTACAGTATCGAGGCCAACAAAAACTCATTTGAATCCATCATCTCAGAGCGCGGATGTTACGGTAAAATTGTAGCTAACTTTTCGGCTTCTTAAGGGTAAAATGAATACCTTTTACGAGCAACCTATAAACTTCGGTAGTCAATTATTGAATAATAAGAATAAGAATAAGAATAGAATAAGAATATTTTTATTCATAAAAATGTTCCGTACATATTTTTAAACAAGTACAAGAATTGTATACTAATAACTTAAGAATCAATTTAACAATATGTAGTACTTAGCACACATTTAAATATACCACTCGCATGGTGACTCTTACATCAAAATAAACTAAAAGTAAAAAAAGGAAACACTTCAGTTATATGATTATACAGCCGACTCTCGATAATTCAAACATTCGATAATTCAAAAACTCTTGGTAATTCGAACGAAAAGGCCGGTCCCTTGAAAAACTCTCGCTATTTCGAAATTTTTCAATGCATTTTGATACACTGGGTATTTCGAACTTACCGCAGAGGACAGACTAATTTTGAACACGCAGTAATTCGAAGTCTTGTCGGCGGAACTCTCTATAATTCGAAATGACGTAAACGAATTGAGGTTAGGCCGATACAGAACACGCAGTAATTCGAAGTTCACTCGACAGAACTCTTTGTAATTCGAATTGAGAGACGGCCGGTCGGAAACACGCATTTCAACTTATTCCTATCATAACAAGAAACTTTGCATCCTGTGTCCCAGAGCATACTCTTTGCAGTGTTGGTTATCTTTGCGCCGTGTTGTGTGGAAGTCATGTTTGTTGTGTGTAAGAAGTGTTTGTCGTGATGGCTACTAAGCAAAAATATAAATATCTTTCTCTTTCGGAAAAGAAAGAAGTGATCGCGGCGGTAGAAAGTGGTAAAGTGAAGTCGGAAGTTGCAAAAACATTTCAAATCCCTGCGAGTACCTTGTCTACCATTCTAAAAAAAATAGTTGAAGTGAGTTCCGTAGCAGGAAGAAAAAGAACGACAAAAGTTGAATATCCTAGATTAGAAGAGTGTTTAGTCACATGGCTTAGACAGTGTAGAGATAAAAATGTTCCTGTTGGAGGTTCGCTTTTAAAAGAAAGGGCAAGGCATATGCTAAAGAGCTTGGCATCCCCAGTTTTGCAGCAAGCGAAGGCTGGTTGACTAATTTCAAAAAACTTAATGGTATAGTTTTTAAAAAGGTTTGTGGGGAAAGCGCTAGCGTTAGCGACAGTGTGCAGTGTGTGTTCCGATTGAATCATTAGAAATTAATGTTCTTTAAGTTTTGTTAGTTTGCCGTATGACATTGTGTGTTTAATAAAAAAAACTCTTGGTAATTCGAATAGTTTTCTTTTTCTCTCAATAAATCGAAACTCTCGGTAATTCAAAACTCTTACTAATTCGAATTTTTTTGCATGTCCCGCCAATTTCGAATTATCGAGAGTCGACTGTACTAACAAATATTTTAATGAAACATACTTTTATGAATATATAGGGCCTCTAAAGGCAAAGCCTGTGCAGAGGTTCCTTCATGCTAAATTAAATTCATGATAGCTCAGATAGAATGTTGACAATTAATTTTGATTAGAAAAACTCCTGTTTATCAAATATCTATGTTAATTCTAAATGTATACTTATTTGCAACTTTGATCCGAATAAAACTTTTTAACTTATGGTATGCAGAAGACAATTTATATTCTGTTTACTTAATAACCATAATTTCAATAGTTTTGAAAAAATATGTATATTTTTTGAATTACTTATATCTTTTGGTATTGTATTAAACATTTTAGGTCCTAAAAAACAATAGCTTTTTCTAAAAATAGTTAAATTAGGTTTTGGAACTGCTATTTTGTCTTTGTGCCTTAATTTATTTTTGTAGATATTAATTAATACAGGCAAATTACCACTAGTGACATAAAATATTTTTAAAACCTTATACACAAACAAATATGTAATTGGAAAAATGTTTAAACTTATAAATAATGGATGAGATGGCTCGTACCTACATTTTCTTTTAACTAATCGAATGAATTTCTTTTGTTGCATTAGAAGAGGCTTTAAATTGGTTTCATAGGTTCCACCCCAGCAAAATATTCCGTATTCTAATCTACTATTTACTAATGAAAAATATAACATTCTCATAACTTCCTCTGTACACATATTTTGTAGAAAATAAAAGGTTCTTAAAATACCATTAAGTTTTTTCTTTACCATGTCTATGTGTTTTTTCCAGTGTATTTACCTATCCAGCAAGATTCCCAGGTATTTCAAATTGTCAGCCTGAGACACAATTGCACACTCAGGACAATTGTGTCCTGAGAATAATATAGGGGCAATAGCTGTATGGAGACACATAATCCTAACCTCCTTTCTTAATGTAGGAGCCTGGTAAGTTAAAGAAGGGTTGTTTTTGAGATTTAATTCACCCATTCTATCAACCCCATTACTTCTTTAAAAAAAAGCTAAACACAAACACCCTTTTCATAGCTTTTTCTTAAAAGGGTTTAAGCTATTCACATATCGTTCGTTTAAATGTGTTGCTGGTAATATAAACATTACTGAAGAAAAAATTTTTATATGAATAAGATGATGTTATTACAACTCTGGCCGAAAGTAGGAAACACACAGTGATCAGTTACGCAATTCCAAAATGAGAAGGCAGATGTTGATGCGGGATATTCAGTCATTAGGACTACTGGGCTACAGCGACATCGTAATGTTGGATGTTACTAATGGTGATCACCTGCTGTGGCTGAGATGATTTTGTGTTGATCAGCCGTTTACACTTGTATACTGCTCACTTTAACACATTCATCGCTGAACTGTGGGTCGAATAATCAAAAACTAACGATTGACTGCTGCTGAAATGCATCAGCAGCTGACGTTGGACTAGATGCTGAAGGTGATCAGCAAAACATAACAGACTGCTAAATAGGTTGGTCAGTATATAACGATGACATCCTCTGAAATTCATTAACAGCTAACATTGAACTGTTGAAGTTGATCAGCAGCTAATGCTGGAATACTGCAGAGGCTGATCAGAAGCTGTTGTTGAAGTTGATCGGTAATCATCGCTGAACGTCTGCAGGAATTGACCAACTCCTAACACCGGGACGTTGCTCAGGATACACCAGTAGTCAGGAACTAACTCTTCCTGACGTGTCGATGGTGATCCCGCCACTACCAAACAAACTGATGCTTGAGGATCGCAATCGCATGTGGGTAGCGGTGCCGATCTGATGTTTCTCGCGGTCTCTCTGCTCGGTTACCGCACCACTCATTATAACTATATGGCTTTATATCGTAACGCTTTTAACGCCCACATCCAAGCCCGACGTTTAATAAGGTAGTTGCCGTCTCTTAACCAGTTTATTACTGCGAGCCACAGAGCTGCATATATATCTGAGAAGCTCACTCTCTCGCGCCGGTGTTCCCACGGAATTACAATACAGTTTAATCAGTGTTTGTTTTACAGTATCAAAGCAAATGTAACACAACCAATAAAATGTGTTTACTTATTAAGTTTTATAAATAGTTATAAGGTTTTATTATATTTACAGATAATTGTAGTAGAAACATTATCTTTATAAGGTTAAACATAGTTTAGATATTTGTCTGTAGTTTAAAAATCATTACTCTGTTGCAAGAGGATTAATTCATAATGTTAGTTTCACGAACAAGAGAATGTCTTAAAATTAACCCTGTTGATCTAGCTTTCTACGGTGCCAAAAATAGCAATCATTACACTACAAGTTAATATTCTAATTTTTTGTTACAGATATTTGCTGGAAGACCATCTTTATAACTGGTAAGAACCTTATTTTTCAACTCTGTCAGTTCAGGAACTGAAAGCCAATTTGGATTGTATAAGTACACAACCTAGTTTTTGGTATAATCAATAGAGTGCACACTGACAGCTTGACATTCTTAAAATAGACCGTCACACTCGAAAATAAAATAAAATCAGATTCAGCTAACCCTATAAATAGTTTTTGACTGAAAGTGGTAACATTTTAACATTTAGTATCGTAGTCGGTTGCTGATATATATATTCCGTGTGTGCAAAGATTTGTTTTAAGAGCGTTAAGCTAAGAGAAATGAGATCTGAGAAAAATTAATTGTTATATTTTTAACCCTTTTGTTACCCTCCCATTCCGACTCTCACCAAAACTATCGGTTGAAGGTCAATTGCTTTCTTAAGGGAATTTCTCTATCGAGTTCACAAAACTACGCTGCGTGCTTATACAACGCAAAGTTGGTTCTTGGCTCATAACTAAATGCACGTTGTTACAGATGTCCTGCAATATTTCATATCTCAACTGTAATAGTAGGAAGAAAGATAAATGCACTCGTTTTTATTATCTTACATGTATTTGTTATACGTTTTTGACCGTATAAAGGCTTGTTTAATCTAAAATTACAGTTCACGCCTCGTAATACGTGAACCAAATTTAACTTTATCTCCTGCCTTGCTAATTTAAGGACGTTACTCTATCTTCGAAAGTATGTGTACATTTCTTTTTGTTTTGTAACTGGACTTAGTTGTGCCGGATAAAAACCATTTTGCATAGTAACACATGACATGATTTCTAGTAATTTATAAAACAAACAATTCCTAAAGTTGTTGCTTTTGAACAATAATAACCTTATACCTTAACCTTATACCTTAACCTTATAACCTTATAAAGGAACATCTGTAACAACCCGCATCGTGTACTTGTTTTATTAAAAAAGTTTACTAGAAAATAGTTTCGAAGTCTAATTGTTAAACTTAAGTAGAGTTATTTATTTTCAAGGTAGAATTTTAACAATTCATATACGTAATATGCGATGTGCTCGATCATATAAAAATTATTTCTCAGACAAATTTATAAAATATATTTTTGAAAGATGGGCTGTATCTTTTAGTAGAGATAATCTAGCGATACATCGCACTTGTATTAAATACGAAGTATAACAACAACCTGTACGTAGTAAACAGCCAGATGTGTTAGAGAGGAGGACAAAGCCTCTAGCGCGGCGAGTGATGAAACTCCTCAGTCGTGGATGTTGTGCTCGACTGCTGCCGGTCGGTCTGCTGGGGCCGCTGACTCTGGCGTAACTCAAAAACACCTCTTTGTGAACTGCTCCGCTCTCTCAACTTCTGTCGACAGCAGATTGGCATCACCTGGGATAATCTGTTTATGAAATATTGATACTAACATTTGACACGTTGCTGTTCCGACCTGTCACGGTGCAGCCTTGAGAATCAGACCACTACGTGTGTGTTATAGTAGCACTCGTTCTGCTGAAATACAAATAATCCTCACAAAAAACTGTTTTGACCATTGTTATTTATAAAAAGCCAATAGTTTTTTTAACTAAATAAAAAAAAAATATTTTTAGTTATTAACAAAAGTTAACGTATTTGGCCCAATTTGTGAAAAACTTTTGTAATACGACACTAATAATTTTAATTTGGAAATCGAAAGTTAATTTAAAACGTACTGGAATTGAAATATTTGTACCCCATCAGTCTTCTTTGACCTTCATATTCCTTTTGCCGCTAAGACAAAATATATCTTTTAATAATACGATCTAGGACCTATGCGTTGTGATCACTCTAGTCAATTGACCAAAATCATTTTAGCCTGAAAGATACAGTGCGTACTCGAAATAGTAATGGCACCAATATCATTTGATTTCAATCGGCGTATCACTGTCTCATAGAGAGGTCGATTTCCCTAGAATCGGTTGTGGTAACTGTAACTTTGTAAATAAACTGATGATAACAAATATTAAAACTATTCATTTGGCCTGCACAATGTAGGAAAATATCCAATAATGCCTTCAGCAGATAAATAGACAAACCCCTGTGTTATTTAAAGGATGAGTATTCATCTATTAATGGTTTAAAAATTTAAATTTAATTTATATCCTAAGTAATTCAAACTCCATACCCACTATGGAAAAGTATATTAAACTGCAACCCTACGTAGGAAAGCAATAAATTGTGTCAAACTATATAGTTACCAAACCTCGGGATTGTTGATCCCATGAAAGTTAACTCAACTCAGCCAATGACTAGTAAAAGAATATTAGCTGGTGCTTCAGATTTTAACCTTGTTACCACAACAGATCAGACTGCGGCGTCTGGGTCAATGCAGAAACTTCTCTGGAACTCTGAACCTTGGTAATTCTACAGCGATTGAGCCTTTATTAACCCCACTGCTCAGCAGCATTATGGAGTAATCTACCTGCGCATTTCTATTTAGAGTGGTCAGGCTTAGTCTGTGGACAGCGCCTTTGTGGATTTCTTAAATCAAATAAACCAAACTAACTGTAGACTCAAAATAATTTTATATTTTGTCTTCAGTGACACTGTTTTTGATCGTAACAAGTGTCCAATTGTATTTCATTTTTGTTGTAACTTGAAATCAAGATATTATTTTGACTTCTTTCGTGTATAATAAAGTGCTCTTGTACATACTATGAGCTCAAGACATAACTATGTTTTAAAACTTTTTGGCGCCCAGAACAAAGCACTTATACCCTCTCACTTAGAATTCCTAACGTTTTATTGAAGTTAGAATAAGCTAATAGAGTGAGACTTAAATTCTAAAACGTTTGTACTGTAACTTTTGCAGTATCGCCTCCTGTTACAGGATCTACCTAAGATACCTTTATATAGATTACAAGTCCAGGCAAAATAGTAAAGACTACTTGGTCAACACTAACAACAGTAATCAGAGGTTATTAGCATAAAAAGCGGCTTACCGCGCTGAAGTTAATAAAAAAAAACAGATAATTGAATTTACGAAATAGAAAAACAACTTATAAAAGGCTTATTGAATAAAACATACACGATCAGCACTTCGCCCATTCTATATATATATATATATATATATATATATATATATATATTTATATATATAACTTTTTAGTCAGTCATGCGAAAAATTTACAGTGTTGACATTGTTAGGACGAGAAAGTAGAGCGTGTTGTGGTCTGAAGTCAAACGCGCATGAAAACTAATCGGCCAGAACACCAAACATCCACAGCTGACAAACTATTTAGCACTATACGAAACACAATATTGAGAAGGAAAATTAAGTAATTAAAAACCAATTGCTTAATCCCAAATGGTAAATATGTAAGCGGAAGTTGGCAGCATTTTACTACTTTGGTCGTAAAATACAGACCTCGCACGTGAAATAAGCTGACGTTGGGACGGTTGGTCGCTAAGCTCCGATAGTCGAAGCTCGCCTCGTGATCGCCACGACTGTTCGAGATAAGTACAATTTATCGCGCATAAACACCGAATGGCGCAACTCACCACACATGCGCAATCCAGTGCTTAATTGATTAGCTAATTCCAATAGACGCGTCTTTTAATTAGGGTAGAGTTGCGCTTATACGCGTACGCGCACTTCTTATCACTTGGCGCTGTTCCAGTGCCGAGCACGGCTGGAGCCACAGCGTCCGCGCGTGAGGACTACGATAGCACCGCTGTTTCCCACGAGAGGTGATAAATGTTTCACCTCAGCACGGGCACAGGCGTAGCACATATCCGCCACAACTGTGCCAAGTACTGAGCTGGTCATGTTGGAGATTTACGATCGATCAACTGTTTAATAGATACCGTGAGTTTCTGGCACGAATGTGTCAACTACCATTTATGATAATCACGATTAATCTTTTGAACGTTCCGTCTTTTATTAACTTGACAACAACAGTCAAAGACTTTAATCCTTTTATTTTCTTGGAAAGTGTGTTTAAAATTGTATAATTGAATGCACAAGACGCGTACGTTTGTTTATAAAACATGAGCATGTACGGTCAGACGTTCATATAATCACTCATGTTTCACAAATACAAGTTAACTGTAAAGCTGGACTGTAGGATATGTAGGAATAAATATCAACAATGAAAGCTACCATTACGTCCCTGGAGTCAGATTAAGTTTTCGCTCCGCCGCCGACTAACAAGAGAAACCTTGACATGTGTTGAGAGCTAGTCTCTAATGAAGACATTCCCTTCAACCAAAGGATTAGCCAGGCTTTAGCAAGTCATGTGGAGGAGTCAGCGAGCCATCGATCGTCTGCAGCGCAGTCTACATTGTGCTCCAGTTCTATAATTGTGACTCAGTTATTTTTGGATATATTTGTAATATTGTGATAAACCGAAATACACTATCAGATTCTTAATTTAACAGATTCGTTTTTTGCGGCCATAATCTGCCAATTTAGTTTAGAGCCATCTTTACCGTAGGATCTCAGAACCTTCCTGATCACAATTTGTAACTTCGCCATAAGGAAACATAAAATTCCTTATTATAATTTCCATAAATCATTTACTAACATTACATGAATAGGACTCTCATCTACTTGTATACTCTTCCGGTCCAGTAATCCTAAACTCAGTAGCTAGGTTGGTAGTCATTCACAGCTTTAGACATCTTGGTGGGGGAAGGGACGTCGAGACTTTCCTTAGCTCCTCGACAGACTAGGAGGCAACTTATTGAGCAATTTCATGGTCTAATTTCCTGGATAACCGGAGTAGTATTCGAAATCCACAATCTGTAGCCAACGTCAGGAAAATCATAGGAATTTGCTTTCTTCTTAAATAATAAATTCTTTCGAAACTGTACACTTGGTTAGTCATTTGAAAATAAGTCCGTAATTCAAACTTTTTAATATTTCGATCATTTTAACTCAATAGACATTACTTTCGGAAAATTTACTCCCTCAAACATGTGAATGTAAGGAATTTCTGGATGTATATATATGTTCATTTCTATCCATTTGTATATATTTATGGAATTATGACAAGTTGAAGCAAGCAATATATTGTATCTGTTCCAGTATTATTTAAATATCATTATAATAAACGGAAGTCCTAAATATTATTTTAAAAACTCATATGTATAATATTACATAAAGCTTCCTGTATGTATTAAATGTTATTTTTATTCATTACGTCCTTGAATTATAATTATACCAATATAAATTATATACCATATTTATAAATGAGTTATAAATAAATTTCATATTTTAAATGATTTCTGAAATTGTTTATTCCACAAACGACGTCATACTAGAAGTCGGTCTCGGAGTGTCGGACACTTGTCCGATAAAATATGTTAGGGTATGTTACTGGAATTTGGTTGAGCATAAGTAAATACTAACTGATTTAAGATTAACGCTACAAGACTAACGTGTATAAGCGGATGTGTCCATATCAAGGAGAAGGAACTGAATACTCGTAAAAAAATAACAATCGTAACCCAAATCTATCAGTAAGGATTCTGTCTGTCATCCTGGGAGCTGACTGTCCACACAGACTGTACTCTGAACAAGATGTCAAGCGGCAACAGGATGGAGCACTCTTGATCATATTTATTGTTTACTTTTCAACTCAAGCCACCATCTTGACAACGATTAGCAACATCTTCTGCAATTAAAATATGGCTTCAAACTGCCACAGTGAGCATTCAGGACTAATGTTATGTGTTGTTGGAATGTAGAGACTTTCCCTAGATAGTATTTCAATTAAATGAATCGGTTGTAAAATGTCAAATAACACATGCAACTTTCTAATACTCATATTTGTCTTCCGTTGCAATTACAATCATTCTAGTTCTACCCAAATAGAATCGATTGAGACTTTAATAACCAATAATATCTCCGGACTGTTGATTGAATCCATTAATGACGGTTCCACTTTGTCAAACGTATTGGCGCAACCTCCAAAGTAGAAAATTAAAATCATGTACTTCAAATTTAGGACTTGGATACACCCATGACTCGTTAAGGCATGTATTAACTAGTGATCACTTGAACGGGAGGGGAGGGAATGTAGGTCGGGCGAGTCGTGCGAGGGCATGACGAAACCGAGAACACGAAGAGTCCAGATCGCATCACCACGAACTCGCTATAATTACACCAACAGTCGTACTTACTGCACCTCCACCCCCGAGAGGGTTAGACATCATGTGGAGGTAGCTCGTCTGGAGTTAGATCAAGGTCAACGAGGCGTAACGAGACTGCACGAACACAATACAATGAACAAGTAAAAAGAACCCAAATTTTATTCTTTCTGTAATATATTTTTTATACTAATTTCATACTCAAACACAACAATTACGCCTTTTTCTATTACAAGTATCACAAAAACATCAGATAAATTTAACACGAAAGTGTAATTTAAAAGATAACTTAAGACCTATTAACTTATTTCCTTAATTAAAAAAAAAACTTATTAGTGAAATATTACAAGTAGGAAAATCAGTTAGTTGTTAAAGTCAATATAAGTAAGGGTTCAGCATAGCATGCGTTCATTGCAAGAATTGCATCCAATTTTAACACTTCCGATCATAAATAGTTAGTTCATAAAGATTTCGAGTGTGTACCCAGTTATTAAACGAGTAATATATTTTTTTAATGATTTTTTTAGAAATTATCTATAAATGTAATATAATAATTTGCAAAAAATTAAGTACTATTGTTAATTAGTGCATTTTTATTTTCTTTATTTAACATTTGGTCATACTGAGATTAATCTTTTTATGCAATAAAAAGTGACAGTCGAGCAGTTAGGACACCCGGTAGTCAAGATCAACGCGGCTACTGTTGTCAACAGTTATGTTTTTCAGAAGACAGCCGGACCAATCAATCTTGATTTATGTAAAAAGTGGAGTTTTGCAAGAAAACTGGAAGTGGGTTGACACGCGGGGCATTTTTACCGAAATGCTTCTCTGAGGTCATCTAAAAACCAAATCAGGTTTTAGTTTTTGGCAACGGAATGCTTATGGCTTAATAAGATAATAAATAAAACGAGCCTATAACTCGAAGAGGAATTCGGCGGGTGATGCCACCACATTCCCGGCTACACCTGCATACATTACCTCCCCTCCCGGACGCTGGGATTTATCTGCAACCCAAGCGGAACAAATTGTCAGATAATTTATAAGCTATAAAGTCCGCTTAGTCCCCGTTTTATGTAGGTACACATGGAAACGTTATGGTTGTTAATGACACAGGCATAACAACCTTATCTTGGAATTACTATAGGAGAATAATATTCTTGATTTTACTTTAATCCTATTTTAATATCCGTGTTGAGTTCTAACTTACATTTTAATTCCCACTTTATCACGCATAAACTTTCTATATTCGTACGGAAGCTGGCACCTTAAATATTTTGAGTGCTAAAGATTCCCTAATAATCTACGCAGATCTGGTACCAGGAAGATACGATGACGATCAAAGCAAAAACACGGGTAAAGGCCACGGTCGACACGCTCAAGCTCAGATCGGCGGTGTAGTATGTTAATGTGACTGTCGATGGCAGCATCGATTCCATCAACGATAGAGAAGACCATCTGCCGGGAGATCTGCCCGGGAGCCCGGCTCCGGCCACGCACCGGCGCACAGATCCACAGATTCCGGCACAGCCGGGGAGAAAGTGGTGCGGAACCGAGACGAAACGTTGCTCTAGTTATGACTGGCATTGTGGAGGTGTCTGATGGTACACTCGGGGTCTCCGACACCTGTCCGACAAAATGTGTTCGTGTCTCGGTAGCCGACTCCGACTGTACTTCTGGCTCTGGCAGGGCCAGTCTTGACCTCAATCGCAAGAATGTCTTTTAAATGTGATTTCGTGTTAACCTTCACAGTCCATCATAGTTGTATCAATGTCCGACGCAGATTCGTCACCTTGCTCCCAATTGCCGCAATTCAGCATAGAGACATTTTGCGGAGCTGAGGCTACTTCTGTTTGGTGTGCTGAAATCGTGACCCGGAATCGCGTTAAAATTGCTTGAATCATCCGCTGAAAGTTTCTGTTTATGCTGTGCACCAACATGGACTCATTAGTCGAAATACGCATCAACATGGAATTTGGGCCAGAAATAAACAAGATGTAATCCTTTATATACGTTCATTATATTTAACCAAAATAAATGTATTGTTATATTGGGAACTAGTATTTTTATAAGGACGTGCGATTACTATTCATATTTCTATGCAAGATTAAATTCAGAGATCTACCAATAATTTTTTAGGAATTTCTTTTTAAGTCCTACTGAAATGAATCGACCTAAGGCTACTGTATTGGTCAGTTTTCTGGCCATCTTCCTAATTAAGCTATTTTTTTAGACGACATCCGCCATTATTACCTTACATCCCATCGCTTACATACAGAGATGCTTCGAAGTAAATAACATATAAGCGTGCACGTACTTTATCAACTTTTACGGTACAAAACAAACACTGGTAAATCAATTGTATTTTTGGGTGAAGTGTAGGTTGAGGATATATGCACGATGCTAAGAGGCGATTGAAGGTTACAATTCGGTTATTCGTGATCGTGTTCATTGTTCTGTCTTAAAAAAGATGTTTCTCAGTCGTTGAATTTATACTTAATCACTTGATTAATTTATTCTTCTTTTAACACTTATTATTTCCAAGCATGTTTCACTTTGTTTTTCACATTACTACGCATAACGTTAACCCCTGATGTATTTATCCTAATCCTGCGTTAAATAATGATTGTATTGCAAATTTTGAAGTGGTACAGGTCATAAAACAAACAAAAATTATTCCAATGAGTAAAGTTCAAGTAAAAATAGGGTATTTGGTTTCCCATGTTGGTCTAGTTATCATTTAGGCATTTTTCTGTAATACCCTATATATTAACAAGTATTCCGCACCTAGTATCCAATTAATTTTAGATATAAAAACGAAGAATATTTTCTTAAAATATTGAAGCACCACGTTTAACACTTTACATAAATTACAAACGGTTTATTTAAAAAAAAATCACAGTCACACTGGTGCAATGAACTATCACTGGAATGTTAAACACTCAATCCAAATTTAACTTGTACGCTAACTCAATCGGCGAATTGTACAACTCTGCTTTGCTGTTTCCTTTATAAACTTTGAACAAATAATCACATAGATTCTGGCTAAAGCATGGCGGAAACCAGATGTAATAAGCGTCTCTACGGGCAGTCCACAACCGGTGTCCGTATACGTGTAATGAAGTGGGGTCCCGTGAATCCACTCATTGAGGTAGCCGTGGTACTGATAAGCTAACAACTGTGTTGAACCCGATGTGTCAGCAGAGCTAGCCATAACTCTAGCATTAATGAATGCGGTGTCGGTAGCATGTGTCGGCTCTGTGGGTGGTCTGGCTGGTCTCGTTGGTCGCTCCCGAGTCCTAGTCCAAGTGTGAATCGAAATTCATTCACTGTCCTGCACGTTGCACGGCCTCCCCTGCAGCGGTTCGGGCTCCGGTCTGCATTTCTAATGTTCCTCCGGTGATTACATCTCCTGAATCAATTATCGGGATCTATGGGGTCGTGATGAAATTGTGATAGTAATTATATATGAAACCCACGATGATATATGCATTTAAATTGTTCACGGAATCTCAAGTAAGTTGACCTTAGGGAAATCAAAAGAATACCGCTTGGAATTAGTTAACCCATATAACATTTTTATTACATATGTAGTACATTTATATTGACAAAATTAAACGTTACCAAATGCTCTTGAATGTCACAATAGAGTTTAATTAAAATTTTGTTTTACGCTTTAATAGCTATGGCGACAATTTCTAACTGAATAATTTTAGAAGTATTATAAAAAAAGATACGTTATAATTGTATAAAGATTACTTTTCTTTGTATTTCCCCTGTAAAATCCATAGCTCATCTTCTTCATAACTTCCTTCATTATTAATTAAGGTGTTGTTATGCACGACTAAATTGCATAATCGATAATGGCGACTGTAAGAATACGTCATCATTTTCCCTTAAATTCTATACTGCCATTCAACAAAGATATAATTAAACTATAACCGCTTTCCTCCCAAAACAATGTTTATCTGCCATCAGACCATCGTTGCCCAAACGAGAGTGCATCTAGGGCACGGTTGTGGAATCAATGGACGCAGTAGACCGCTTCCCTCCGGTACTTCCTCGCTGTTTTGCCTCTATAAAGCCAACGAGACCATGACGCAAGCAAGGCAAGGCCCCAATCAATGACCATAAGTTTGGCAACTGGCCGCTAATGAGCCTAATGTCGACCGTCCATGTCGTCGCTCGTTCTGCGCTCAACTTTCTCTGACTTTGTTCTGGGATGCGTGGTGGCCCCGGGCTCTACAGATGGTCTAGCTTGGCCTGGCCTCGCATGTCGACATCGCTCTGCAACTCTGCCCTACCCTTGCCTCTCCTCATAAAAATACAACCTACCGTTAAAAAGTATTTCAATTAATTCGAATCCATCAAATATATGTATGTACACGATCGAAATGAATTTTAAATTATATAATCTAATGAATTATTTATCAACAGCCTAGACAAATCTGCAGACGTTTATAATACCTTTTGGGATCAGCGTTTAGGACTGTCCCGTATTACTTTAAACCACATCGTACGTATAACTGTGAAAAAATTGATTACGTGTATTCAATACATCCGTGTTATGTATCAGATCATGTTTACTAAACATTCTTATTTTCCACAAAGCTAAATTTCCTTATATTATCCTGTTGCCGCACTGTTTATATTAGTTTATGTTATATTTTGAGAAGAAAGACATACCTTTTGTACATAGTCGCTTGTAATACATTCCAGTATATTATTTGGTAGGATATCATTAGGTAATATTTTAACACGTTATTATCAGATAGTTTTTATCGTTATGTTACAAAAATAAAACACTGTGGTGTATCGATACACATACACAAAAATTAAAGTTTTTTCAAAATATGTGGCAATGAACTCACAGAAGCCTCCACTTTTCAAACTCATATTATTCTTAACAATATACTATTGATTTAAAAATGTATGATAAAACTGTCGGCTAGGCACAACACCTGCAGGAAATATTTTAGCATAAAAAAATTGCATAATAACATTATTTTGTTAATTGTCTCCATACACTATACATTTAGTAGTATAAAAGTGTTTTAAATTTTAGAATTGTTTGAAATTTGTAACAATAAACAAAATATATGCTTCATTTCCAAGCTTTTCCGTGACTGTTCAGTCTGAAAATAATTCCAGCACGTTTTGCAGCTTTAATAGCCATTGAACAATCGGCTACTGAATTATTTGTTTTTTCAGTTACTTTTCTATAAATTTCATTAACTTTCAACATGTGTATTATAGTACAAATTTTATAAGACTTAGGTCTGATTACTTATTAAATTAGAAATCCCGGAGATTAAGTGAATTAAAAAACCAATCAGAAAATAAAAACATTGTAATTTGCATATAATTAGATAAGTTTCCTGAAAAATTGAGGCTTTTAATCGGGGAATCCATTTGGTGCTTAGACAATGCAAACAGTTGTGTATTCCTCCAGTTGAACAGTTGGAATACTATTTATAACCTATCGATGATCAAATTTACAGTTAGTCACAAATTGATTTAGTCAGCAACTAGCCGCGCTCATGCAACAATAAGGAAACCCTTCTGCTGATTTATATGTGCTTCATTAGCATAGACTTGCATCGTGCTCTCGCATACTTAAGTGCGATGCAGCGCAACTACGAATGCCCGGCATAATTTATTCTACAACTTCACCCAATAATTCTTTACAAACTGACGATAAATACTGAGGACAAGTTGGCGAAACATAACACTTATTAAATGATATATATTCGCAAGTTGTTATAAATTGAATTAAAGCTGTTTGAATAATTAGTTTAGATCTCTAGTGGTTTCTACATGTTAACAATTTTTTAAATATTTTTTTACAAGCTACTGCAAATACTTTTGTAACCACTTTACGAGAAACATTTACTATATAATCAATGCACACTAAAATATATACAATACTAAGAGAATTTTATTTATTTTAAATTTTTTTTTAACTGTATAACTACGGTAAGTTATGAAAACCACAAATTAAAGCTTTTAACTATAAAATAATGCGGTAGTTGTGTAAATCTTTTTGTAATTAACCTTAAAAATCAAAGAAATGTATTCATCCGATTACAAAGCCATACTCGCATTGTCATCACGAAAACGTTACTTAATTATTTTATTACTTGGCTAATCGTGGTAGTGCTTAATTTTAATGTAAATCTTGAGTTTAGCTCCATTTCACTTTCCGCTTAGTGCAGGGTCTAAGATCTAACAGACTTAACTCCTGGAATCTGGACTCCATGCCCGTCTGAACGGATCCAGCTAGACTGGAACAGTAGAATACCTTGGCACATGTATAGTACAGAGCACATGTCTTGATCTCAGTCTTCAAGAAGTCTCCCGACACACAACGATTTCTTACTTGGTTTCATGTTGAATCCTTTCGACGTCAGAGACACGTAAACCACAACAGAGCTCCGCCTGTTTAACCCACAACAGCACAATTCCAGTTTAATCTTGATGAAGAGGTATTCTCATTGTCTCATCAGGTGCACAATAAAAAAAAAAAAACAGATGAAGTAGAGCTAAAATAAAAAAATTTTATTGAAATAACCCTTTCCACCATATCTGCGTTATACTTTGTACGAATTTAATATTTTAGCCCAAAAATACAATAGATCAACTTTTAAAATCCCAATTTACATTTAACTAAGAAATAAATCCGTAATTTACTCAACTACCTACACAAAATTCAACTTTTCACTGTTCAAACTAACAATTAAACTTAAAAAAAGCCTTCCTAAAAGATCATTCTTCATACAGACTGGTAAGTAGTTCTAATATAAAAATCACTATTTTATACAATTTAAATTTCTTCAAATAAGCTCCAATAGGCAACACTCCTCTTTACGGTTGCGTTCTTCAACATAGAATAATAAACGATTCGTAACTGAAAGCCTAAATACAAAATTCAGTCCATTGTACCCGGTGTTGTTAAATAAAATACTAAAAGACAACTAAATTAGAGGCCAAGTGACCCTTGACTTATTGGAGACAACTGAAATGGCCGGAAGTGAGGTCCAAGTGGCAACACTCCAGCTGTCAGTGTAGTAACTGGCAACTGGTCGCAAGATTCAAGTGCTAGCCAACACTCCACCACTGTAGCTGTAGCTGTTGAGAAATCCCACCAACAGCTAACGGCAAGGTCGGCGAAGGACGTCTACTGTTTGTTTGCAACCTCCACTTTGTAATAACACTTGTCTAAGTACTGGTTTACACAGTTGTTAGTATGAATTAACTCTTGATACATACTCATAACCAACGTCAATCTAAGATTTCTTCAAGCTTCAGATACTGGTTGGGGTCAGCGTTGGATAAGCATTCGAAAAGTTGTTTACGCAAAGTAATGAAGCAAAGTTTTATGAAATAACAGTAAATACCAACCATAAATATTAACCAACATCAGAATGACAAATTATGCTATTCGACCATACAAAGTAACTAGCACCAAGAATTAACTCTTGATACATACTCATAACCAACGTCAATCTAAGATTTCTTCAAGCTTCAGATACTGGTTGGGGTCAGCGTTGGATAAGCATTCGAAAAGTTGTTTACGCAAAGTAATGAAGCAAAGTTTTATGAAATAACAGTAAATACCAACCATAAATATTAACCAACATCAGAGTGACAAATTATGCTATTCGACTATACAAAGTAACTAGCACCAGGAAAAGCGTTATCCATTTCGGTTTGAATATTCCCACGGTTTGGTCTTAACATATCTTTCAAGAGATTACCTAAGGGGGTGGACGTGTGTACGTGAGTCCAAGACAACTGGTGTAGGAAGAAGTCACAGTCTGCAGCCGTGCGTGGCTTGTACGAGTACTACGCCGTGTCGCATGCGTGAGAAGGCATACAGTAACCCACTAGTCATGATTTATGAACAATTTCCAGTAGGCAGTTAAGTACCCTCATCTTTGTTGTGTTACTTTATGATGCGATTTTGTTTTATTGTAAACAGCTTCTTGAAATGGGATGTTAATAAAAAACACTATTGTTTTCTTAAGGACTACAATCGTTTCACACGAGACTAGAAGCCTGTTACTATGGAAAGTAGTTTTTCGATCAAGCAGACTTAAAACTTCTACAAGACTGCTGTTATTTTTCAGCTCATTGGGTGGTAAGGTTTGAGTTGATATAATAGGAAAATATAATCGTTAAGTGTTTGCCTGTAAAAAAATGAATTGTGTATTTTTTAGCTTACATAACCCAGATAAAATAAATACTGTATATTATAAATAATTTAAAATTAAATAATAGATTAAGGATTGAGAGAGCCGTCAGTTTTTATCTGGTTATCTATACCTAACTGAGCATATCTCGAACATTTCCGGAGATAAGTGACACTGCAGCCGGTAGTCTGTAGACAGCTCGTGCTCTCTGCACCACTCAGTACTACCGGTAGCGGACAGTCGTTATCAAGTTGTAGTCAGCGACTCGTATCCGTGAACTGATAATCCATTACCGGCCGAGATAACTCGGTCGTGACCATCCACTGGTGTTATGTAAATGCTATAATTGCCTTACATGTGACTCGCATGATACAGTGCGCTCTGAGGCTGCCCTGATAGGGAAGGACATCTTGTTGACTCATGACGTGGGAACTGTGGATCACTTATCTGATGGCTCCGCCGCAGAAGCATCTCTTACCTGCACTGGAAGGCCTTCCACAACCTTTCATGGTTAACAGTTCTCTGACATAACCGATCCTCGTAGAAACATCTGACATAAATGATTATGCAACTCTTATAGAAGTTAAATATTTTCGTACTATTAGATAACACTAGAAGGTACAGAAAAGACCACACCGAAAGCTAATAATTCTCCGCCACTACTGATGTAAACCGTTTTCTCAGCGTACTTATTTGGCATTGAATCCTAAACCTTGAACATTCGTGGCATTGATTGCTTCAACTTCGACATACGAAGAGAACATTGCAAAAACTCCATTTGGAGCACGATCTAATTGAACTCGGTAAAAGCCACAATTCGTTAGCAATATCATCCTCATTGGAAACTGAGGCAAAGACATACAGCTGAAATAACTTTTCCTATGGATATTACTCTTACTGACATTAAATCACAGTAAGATTTCGACATATTTTGTTGGGAATTACATATGTATTTTTGGAATAGATCATCTATAGACTATCGGCAATATGTTCTCTTGAACAGCAAGCAATCCATCTCGAGACACAAAGACAACGTGTGTTCCTAGAAAGATATAATTTAGATTTTGCAATATGCGTGGAAATTTAACGCGCGGGAAACTTAATGATGTATCTTGATTTTCATAGAGTTTCTTAAGTAATTTAACGTTAATACATGCATATGAAAATGTATATCTTAGCATTTTATTTTGTTTTAGCACTAATCAATTTTTAGATTGTATACAATTATTATGGATGCACACCTTAAACGTTACGTGAAATCATGTAGCAATCATTGATGATAAGGCGTTATAGTTTATTACATCCAGTGACTGTCTACAAAATTTTTCGTTGCAGACGAGTCAAAAATATACAGTTCATATTTCCAAACTTCGTTATGAAAATACCGAACTTGTCTTGGGATTTTCAACCCAGTTTATCTGAAGGAAAAGTAAACATTGACTAGGAGCGATTTCTAACAAACCAGCTTGCTGTTACTCCTAATCATCCGGTAGGGCGGAGGTTCCCATTCTGTAGCAATTGCGTTGACTGGCAGCGAGCATGGCAGCGGCGGCAGCAGCAGCTGACCTGTCATCACGGAGATTGCCAATATGAGCAGCAGCAGCAGCAGCAGACTGACGGTGACGCCGCAACTCCTTGCCGCTGCTGCCGTATCACCATCCATCCTTCTGATTAATAGACGTACGAGTATCGAGCTAATGTGACGCGACGTGAATGCCCGCGACAGCTCAATGGAGATATTTTGACTCGTTATCTGCTTTGCAGCTGATTTATCACCTGTCATTCTCTTGCTATATTTTAGCTTCGTTTGATCTGCCCACGTTCCGAAATCGTTTTATGGCTCAATTTATAACTCAATATTAACATCGATTCTCTAGTATATCTACGCAAGTTTTAGTTGACACATTTGCAAGAACGGGTTGAAATTTTCAACATATTCTTAATTAATTTTTATTGCATGTGTAATTGTTACCGTTACCCAAAATGAATATTATTTCTCCCATTTTTCTAGAAATAATACGTATCATTACTTCTTGGAATCTTGGAATTTATTGTATGTTACAATATCGTGAATAACTCTGGAAAACTCATTTACAAAGCTTGAAATCATAATACTGGTATTATTGTTTTAGTTGGTGGCATTGTTAATTTTAGTACTTAAAACGGTCCCTCTGTTCTAAACGTGTTCAGTGTTTATCTTTGACATAAATAGTTCATGTAAAACTCATGTCAGACCTGTCCACTAGTAAGAAGATACTTGGAGGTACTTGATTCACTGCTTACATCAAAGAGCTTCGCCTTTTAGCCATATTGTATTGAATCGGGTCTTTACTACAGGATCAAATAATGAAATCGCCATGTAGAGTGTTGTAAATAATACATTATTTATTAACAAAATTTCTAATGTTAAAATTGATGGAGATGGTCTTTATTATCGTTCTGCCACAGACCTCTGGACAACAAATATTGGTCTTAAACATGGAACAAGAAGTAGTGGTCCGATATAAGTATAAGTTGTTTTGTCGTAAGGACATAACAATTCTAAATTTGAATTTACCGATTAGTTATAGTTATCACAATCTAAAGACTACATTACGTATTCTAAAATAAATTGTATTTTTTATTCAACTTTCCTAAAGTTTGCTTGTAAATAAATTATTGTTTTCGCACGTTTGTAAAAGTATTTCCAATGTTTTGTTACAGTAAGTGTAAGATAAAACCTCTAAATCCAAATAGCTAATAATCTTTCTCGATTGAATATGCAAGAACAAACAGTCAACACGTGATGAAAGAACTCGTTTCCCAGTTAATCCTTGGTGTAGCAAGAAAACAGAACTGGGCTGTTGATAAAACATTAAAACGTTCGTGATTTAATCGATCGACTTTCCAGCGTAACCTGCAGGGCGGCCCTTATGAATGGAGTCGGCCTGATCCAACGATTCGGGTATTGCGGGCAATTAGGTCCTTCTACGACGTTGTGCCGGATGTGCGCTCGAGCGGTGCTGCGGTCCACTTTTTGCCGGGATTATCTTCTTGCAAATAACTTGAAGTCGAGGAGTGAGGAGAGGTCGGCGGACATTGACAAACGTGTGCTGCGGACTCGAGCGGCGGGCCCCATTGTCGAACATACCGCCACCGGCACTACTCCCCAGCGGTGATTTCTTTTGTAGATTTACTGCGGTAAACGATTCCTCGATTATGTCGTTGCGGAGAGGATCTTGTTTAGAGCCTCTGTTCATTTCACTCACTTATTCTGGATTCCACCACAAGTCGTGCCACTCTGTAAGTAATGACGCCGCTTTCGGCCAGCTATGGGACTCACTCAACAGTCTTCAATTCGATTTTATCGCAGCTTTGTCAAACATTAAAACTTGTTCATTATTCAATCCACATGTACATGTAGGACCTAAAATCCAACTTTTATTCTTAGTGGCAATTCTTCACCTTCTCAGAGGTGTGATCAGTGAAACATAAAGAAATATTTAATTTTAACTAAGTCAACTCTCTGTATGATATTAAAGGTTTGGTTGAGACATGAACTTTCATTTGTACAAAATTAAATTTAAAGGATTTGTATAAGTGGTACTAAACACGATATGGTATTACGCATGGAAGTTAACAAATAAAGAAGTAGTTTTGGATAGAAAGATATAAAAAGTACTTGTTACAATTAGCTTACCCTTAACTTATTTTCATTTTCATAGCCCCCTTCTTAACAAAGCCTTTTTCGTACCTTTTGGGACTTTTCTGTGATAAACTATGAGTATTTTATAGATATTCTTATACTGAATTAATGTTTTCATTTAGTGTTATAATAAATGTAAGAGCATGAGCTTACATTCCGATATCTGTGCCGATCTCTGTCGCTTTGAGAAGGTACGAATTGGCGGTGGTGTGAAAAATCTCTTAAATTGTCGAGGATGTAACTTTAACTATAACATTAAGTAATTTGTTTATCATTTGGCTACATATAAATGATTCCAAATGGTTTTGTGAAGAATTTACTGCAAGTGATAATCAATGTACTAATAAACCTATGCAGCGTAGTAACGAAGTCCGGGACAGAACGTAACGAAAGAGGTAACTCACAAAACTGAGAGCTATTTTACTTTTTACCCTAAGAATATCTTCCTAAGACCTACACGAACCTGGATACTAAGTTTCAAGTCTCTAGGAATTTTCTCTGTCAGAATGTATTACAAACAGGCAGGCATAAGACCATGTCGGATTCTTAATAATCAAATTCATCAAATTACTTGCAACTTCAGACGACTATTAAGATACAGTAACCGTTTTATGATATATTGTACAAACAGATATTTATAAGGCCATTAATCATTTTAGATTATTGCCCAAGTTACTTTTTCACTTTATAAAAGCCAGCAAGTCCCGTCAATGCAGCAATCCTTGTACAATTTGATATAAATACTGACTGGTCCAGACAGTCACAAATAAATAAGTGACGATAGCGGAAATTGAGTTGGTTATGAAACATTCTCAGTAAACACTCAAAATAATATGTCCAGAGAACTAATTGTCAGGCAGAGGATAGTGGTTGGTGAAAAGCATTACAATAACTGATTACATTTTACTACGGAGATATGTTCTTATGTGATATATTTTTCTGTGATAGTAAACGATTTTCCAAAGTAAACTAAAAATTAATGATATAAACGTCTTAATCTCCAAATTTGTTTTTTTACGTATTAACTAAACACCCGTATTAACATTTTGTAATAATGAGTATGTAGCATCAAACAAAAGTGTTTATCAAAATATATAACTTAACTTTATATTGTTTTAACACTCTCCTACACTAGTCACCATATCGAAAGGTTAGAATTGTATAGTGTATAAATTAATTAAGGATAGTAATGTGCACAGGTTAATATTAATAGATTTTGACATCAGAAACTAAAACCTCTAACAGTTTTAACAGTCTAAATAATATTTAATATTTAAATTTTATTCGGTTTAAACCATGTATATTTATTCCCCCAAATAAAAAGTGCAATTTAATAACTATACAAGAAATTTGAAATTTGGTTAAAACTTCGTATATATCAATAAAGTAATAATATAATAACATAAAATATTTAATTATATGGATCAAATCCAATATTTCCTCAACAATTTAAGGTAAACGTAATTATAACTAGATATACGCTCTGTAATAAATAAATAACGGGCTAATAAATAACGTGATGGGCTGAAGTAAGAGTTTATTATTTTAAAAACTGAACTTACACTTACAACGTACCCATAACTGCTTTAAGGGAAATTTTTATAGAGGACCTATTCACATATATTATGAGAAGAAATTGATTTTTCTGTGAACTCTCCCCTTTGGCTCGAGTCGTGTTCTATGTCAATAAGCCACTCTCAACAGTAATAAAAAGCCCACACTAGTTGTTTTACTACATTTGATTGAAATTGGGCCTTGGCTAGTTTTAACCACCTTGTTAAATGATGTAAAGAACACTGTACTGTAAAACGCCAGTGGAACTGTTTTTATGATGGAGCTTTTTTTCTTGGGCTTTATTGACTGACCAACGGACTTTCTAGAAATGTTTTATATCCAAAAACAAAGCTTCTATGTAATGGGGTGAATTCGGACAGAAAACACTAACTCTATACTGTTTTTGAACGCATAAACATTGATTTTATCATCGTTTCTCAGGTTACAGGCATCAGTACCTTTGGCCAATCAAACCCGAGAAAGTTCCATAATCCAGAGTCATGTTCTCCACATTCATCAAAGCATCAAAGATGCATACAAAATGATCCTGAGTTGGTTACAGAAGAGATACCCTCCACCATACGACAGAAGAAACGTGTCATTATTATATCATTCTATCAATACTTCTTGAATGCAAATGATTCTACAAAATGCAAACAAATTACAGACGAAAATAAGAGTATCACTGGAAGTGGATGCTCAACGCGATACTACAACCATACACACAATCTACCATTTACGAGCATTTAGTTCAACAATAGCGATATCTGGTGACTATTTCTAATTACTAAACTAAACGTCTATGATTCTGGTTGATAAGAGCTTTTTGTCTAGGATTGTCTCGTATAGAGTCAGTTGTGGATGTAATGGTAAACGTTGAACTGGCCCAAGTACTTACGTTGGCATTATCTCAAAATATATATAAAGAACGTTATTTTGTGGGATTATAAGAATAATGTAGAAGAAATTTTAAGAGTTTAAATATATTGACACTCCCTATAATGAAAATCCCTATAATGTCCACAGTACTAAAATCTAGGTCGATGTTCAATTAAAATACTAATCAATTACATATTTATGACACTCCTCATATAATATTAAACAGTGTCGAACAAAAACAAAATCATATTAAATTCATTAATGCTGTTGTTTCTCCCAGACGGTAATACGGATTTAACACATTAAACAGTTCTTCGAAAACTGCAAACAATAAATGCGAAAACTGAACTAATCTGCATAGGATTTGTTATATATACGATAGCTGATTAATGTAGTATACAATATATAATAATAAAACGTTCTGAAAAAGGGACAACTTCCAAGATCAAACCATTTAGTCAAAAATTCTTTTCAAATCTATTATCATGTATGACTGTGGTATTGAAATAATAAATGTTTTAGTGTAATACACAATTGTCTGAGCATTAAAACATTCAGTCGATGAGCTAGAGAAATGTTCTGCCTGACTGTCAGTCCACGCGAAGAACAGACTGGCCTATTAATAGGCTTGAACATTTTCATAATTCATTCCTATGTACGCAAAATTGAGTTTCATTAGTGAACATTTTTGAATTGGCCATATGAGTAAGTATGCGCTTTAAGATTTTAAATTCATGTAATGGGGTTTACTTTATGCGATTTCGTTTGTTACGTTTTGTCGGGTCCTTCAATACTCGTTGTATCGTTTACTTGCTCAGGTCAGTCGTTTATAGAAAAGATAGATCTTGATGATGGTGTATGGAATTTGATGGAGCGTTAGCAAAACCCCAGAGTGACATCTCGACACTAAACACCTGAACTTTGCATATTTTGTTTAGCTATCACTAAGGGTTCTTGCATAGTTACTCTTCTGTGCATGTCTGTGTACTTCTTTTGTGTGTACACCGAGTGACATCTCGACACTAAACACCTGAACTTTGCATATTTTGTTTAGCTATCACTAAGGGTTCTTGCATAGTTACTCTTCTGTGCATGTCTGTGTCTGTGTACTTCTGTGTACACCGAGTGACATCTCGACACTAAACACCTGAACTTTGCATATTTTGTTTAGCTATCACTAAGGGTTCTTGCATAGTTACTCTTCTGTGCATGTCTGTGTACTTCTGTTCTGTGTACACCGAGTGACATCTCGACACTAAACACCTGAACTTTGTATATTTTGTTTAGCTATCACTAAGGGTTCTTGCATAGTTACTCTTCTGTGCATGTGTCTATCTTAATCTGCCGTTACGTTTGTTTTCTGCATGACATCTCGAGAATGAAATGAGCTATGGAGTTGAAATTTGCCATGCTTCACCGAAGCCTGTTTTTTAAGCGGCATTGTACAATACATTTTTCCATTATTACCAATCATTCACATTGTCCTCACATCGGCAGACTGACTATTTAGACGTTCAGGCATAGCGCTATCACAAGATGATATGGTTTTGTTTGTGTGTACGAGATACAAATATGTAAATTCCATAAGAATACATTTCTAGTTTTTAAGTTGTCACAAAATCTCCTTACTTATTCCGACCGAGTCTAAAGGGCTAATTTACTTATAGAAATAGTTTAGTAATATATGCTCAGAAAATACATAGCTCATCACCGACTGCCAATTTACATAGCAAGAACCTAAAACTGTATTCTTCATGATGCCGGTTTATTATTTACGATACTTGCTGTGACAGATAATAAGCGAGAAACTGAGATGCTATCGACTCACCGAACAGGTACAACAACTCTCATTCACAATTCAACTCACCATAAAGTCAATACTGTGTTCAATATAAATGCGTAATAAATCATGAATGTTCTGCGAGAAACCTCTGATTGTAACGTTTCCCAGACGTACGGACAAGCAGTCACGAGAGTCCATGCTTCTGCTTAACCCGTCGGTGACCTTGGCAAGTAGTGACTGACCTCTGCACGCTCTCCAGGAGTCCTCAAGAATTTGATTTCGGCTTTGATTGTACTTAAAAGCAGTTGATAGAAAGCTGGGAAACTCGTAGTGAGCGAATACCGTTGTGGGCGTGCGATCTCCGAAGAAGGTAAAGGATTGAAAGCGGACCTTACAAACCATGAGAGGGAGCTTTTGCGTAAATGTTTTGTTACGTAAATTAGGCATTCACTATTTTGCATGCATTGTTCAATATGCATTGTGGTTCATTAGTCGATTTTTCCAGCGTAATAAAGGATATGATAGTAAATAATTATAAGATTTTACACAGTAAGGAATTTATCGATAGTATTTTTTTTAATTGCATCTAGGCTCGTACAATTGTATGTTATAATAGGACAAAATAGAGTGTACGTTTCAAAAGTCCACAGTATTATTCCATTTCACACTACCCTTCCCACTTCCATAAGTTTTACTTGTTGGCTTTTCCCTAAGAAATTAAAAAAAAAACATTAAAACTGTCATTTACTAATTCAAGTATATTTTTAAATAACAGAACATTTTCACACACATATAACCACGATCATTAATACTCACCCCTTGTTATCTCTGAACTCTCTATATGATTTCACAAGAAAAGCTGATTGAAAATACATGTTACCTTTCTATACTAATTTACTTCATAAGTTAGATATTTTAACCCTAGAATTAAACTTTCGTAATCACTACATCTAGAACACACAAACCAATATTTGAAACTTTTATTTTTGTAAAGCCTTTCGATAGCAAGACTATCTTCGGCAGACAAATCACAAAAGTCTTCAATCTTCTGCATATCTGAATCTTGCTATACGTATGACTACTTGTGTCCATTAGAGAGTAATGTTTAAAATATCTGCAGTAGAGTATATTTGTTCATATGTATAATTATTTCATAAGGATAATATATTTGAACAATTATAATTTAAGGCCGAATTAAAATTATGGTGAGATAAAACACAACAATCTTCAAACTAAGTTTTCACAGCACGATAATATAGGTTAGACGTAGTACTACTATTGGAACTAGCACTGAACGAATTTCATTGATGTTCCGGATTGCTCAATAAGACTTCTAGGTTTTCATTTTCTTCAGTTTATAGTGTTATATAAGTTCCACACATATGACAACAAATAAGGATATAGGTATAAATTAAAAAATAAAAATCGCCAATTATATCGTTACATTGTCGTCGCATCTGTCTGATCCTGCTATTCCCGAAATTTCCTATCAGCTTAATCGTTCTATAAATATACCTCCGGGTGGAGAAACGTCGGTGTTTGACCCGGCGCGGCGTTAATTGTTTTCAAAGGTCGGCCCAAATTACAGGTTATGTGCGTCCCAAACCGTGGAGCGGAGGTTAGCATCACCGCGCTGTAATCGCTAATCAGCTGTTGGTCAAACAAGCGGGTAGTGATGGAGTGGGGGAGGGTGGTCTCGTGCGGGATACCGGCAGATACGCGCCTACCGGGCTAGGCGAGGGCCGATACTTCGTCGTGGCCATTCCTCATCTGCGAGAAGTGTATCCAGGACGAACTCGTGACTGAACGCGGGTCGGAGCCGCATAATTGCTCGTACACCGGATCATCTGAGGAACGGTATCCAGCGCACCCGACCGCGTCCAGCCGCCGCGCCGGAGAACGCATTTGGATCGTAGACCTGCCATTTACAGTAATTTATTGGCGGCATGCAGAGATATCACAGTCATGAAGGGAATTTTATGACTGCGTAAATAACCGATGAGTCGTCTCCACTTTGAGTGAGTTTTGTCAGTTTAATGCATAGGCAACAAAGCCGGTTCTGTGTACAAAAACAGAACATTAACTATGTCTCGAAATACTCTCGTACTCAAAGTACATATTTAAATTTATAATTTATAACTGAATTTACAGTCATCTAAACTGGCGTTTTCAGTGTCATTCTGAGGTATATCTCTTTTTTGTCGAACCCTTGTTGAAGTTTCTTGACCCTTGTAATTTTATCAATGTTCAGCATCCAAGAGAAAACACAATGAATCATTTTGTCAGATAACAATCGAACCCTAAATTCCATACAATCACTCAAGATGAATCCTCGATGTACTCAGATAAATTGATATTAATTGTCACAAGAGCTCCAATTATCGGTGACAATGGTACTGCAATTACCAATCAGAAGCCATTCGTCTTGGCCTCCTCCTGTCGGATAAGGTCACAACCTCACTTTCCTCGCGTGTATGTCCTGGTCTTCCTTCTTTTCTGTCAGTCACTTGCCAGTCCGAGCCAGCAGTCAGTACATGACTGACGAGAGTGTGGGAAACACTGGCGGGTGTGGTTGCAGAAATGTTAATATATTCCAGCCCCAGGTCGCGTCTAGACCTTGGGCAACCGATGTCATAGGTCGGCATTTCTTGCACCTCCGCTGCCGATGATAATATTTAAATTACCTTACAACTCACGGTGCACTGTCAGAAGTTTGTTTACTTGAGGTATTTCGGTTTTTTTTTGCAGGACAAGATATGTGATTATTCACAGTTTTTTAACATCAATGTTCACGGTAGTTTCCGTCAAAAATAAATGAGTAGTGTTTAGAAATGCTTGGAAATGATCATGTACTTCGATAAAATTAGAGATATAACATCTGTACTAGCAATTTTCAGTGTCAATGAATTTATGCAAGAATTTCATATTGTAGCGCGCGCGTGTATTTATCCATGAATATGCATCACGAGATCACTATATCAAGTCATTGTAAACTTTATTTTTATTAGACAAACGGAACTATCTAACCCTAATTTGTATTCTTTTCTTTCAAATCAATTTTGAATTAACCAGAAAGTTTTGCTTTATACAGACCGCAGCTGTAATAAACTGTAATAAATGTCTACGCCTTGGTACAGACCAAAGATTTAGAGATGGAGCTTAATGTTAGTAAGCCTATGGAACCACTAAAACAAAATAAACAGCAGTTAACATACGTGATATTGTTACTGCGGTATAAAAATTTTACAAATTAAATCTTACAGTATAGAGAGCAAAAAATGTTTAACGTTTATGTTTTAAATTCTTAATAATACGTGACAACACTAATCAATTTGTATAAAGTACTATCAAAAGTAAAATATACTTGCATGAGAGGTAAAATAATATTGAAATCTAAAAATTAAATGCGCGAAATCTGTGAAACAAAGTTCACGTGTTCACACAATAATATTTTTTCGTAAAATTAGCACAATAGCAAGGTTAAAATACTATGGGCATTTATATTCCACATTTAATGAAGTTATATTTTACAGTTTCTGTCATTCTGCATCCTTTTCTATATTCCACTTGAATATACAGTCAGTAACACAGAAAGGAATATTTAGTAACATTTAGTAGTATGGAACCTTATTATACGTAAGTTGATATGAATTTTTAGAACTTTATTGCACAACTCATTTTCGGCATATTTTCCTGAATAATAAATAGGCTTTGCTGACGCTAAGCTGATTCCGTGAATCAGATACTCATCATAGAATTTTATTTTTTTCCTATGTAGAAATGAAGGTTCGGTTAATATTTAAAATCTAGAGCTAAATACTTTCTTTAGACGTCACGTGATCTTTTTTAGAAGCCTTGACTGTAAAAAAATAGTCCAAGTAAATATGAACACTAATTTCCGAAAGCTGATGCAATAACTATTATTATTACGAATCGTTAAAACGAAACCTAGTATAAAGTTAAACGAATAAAGTTAAAGTTAACGATAATAAATGACTACATTAATTGATTATAATTCACTATAAACGATCGCGTTGTCGCTAATACTTAGGTATTATAGATAATATCATATACAAAGAGTGTTCACAAAAGGGTGTCCCAAATTTCGGTGGGTTTCATCATTTAAAACAAAACATCATGTTATACAAACATAGGTCGAGAAATATCTTGTTTAGCCGCTGGATGCCATATTGTAATAAAAATATTATTATCTCTAAAACTAGTTAATCGAAATTAACAAAATTTGGCACATAGGTTTCAATAGATAACAGAAAATGTCTAAGAAGTATTGATATTATTTTCCTTAATATTAACAAACTGGCGTCCATTGAAGCTTTTAAAAGTTAAATAACATGAAACCAGTAAAGTTATAAAACATGTTACATAAACCAGTTATTTGAAAAATCTCATTACAATTATACGGTACCTTTATCGAAATCCGTCATCGCATGAACGAGCCGACCATTTTAAAGATACGCTTGCACAAGCCGGGAGCAGCGATCATTTTGACTTTTGATATGCATCAGCAGTATTACATCAGTTATAACAAATTTACTAAACACAAAGTATTTAAATAATGTCCTTAAAATTCCCATAAAATATATATATTTATTTATTTATTTATGTATACACACACATTTTGTTTTATATTTTATGCTTTTAAAGAACACAAAAATCCGGCAGACAGGAGGGTAATTGTGTAATGGCTACAATGACGCTGTATTGTTATATGCTTCGTAATCATATTACCTGTATAAAATTGAACTTTCATGTAAAGTTGTAAGTCTACATATGGAAACTTTCTTGAGATATCGTACGGATAGGTAGATTGCATGTCACATGTTAAAATGTTATGTGTTTGTGGTCAGTCTGTTTACAATTCATTCTGCGATTTTCTTGTTGCCGCCATGGGTGTAGGACCAAAAATGCTCACTAACGTTCATCCATATTACATAGTCACATGCACTATCATTAAACTCAATGCTGCCTATATGAAAATGAAGCTTACTGCAAAATTTAAAGTCTTCAAATCAGTTTGTTCTCGACGTGTGTGCGGACTGGGAGACGGGCAGAAATTAACATTTTTCAGCTTCTCGAGTGATAGACTTCGTTAAGGCTTAGCCAATTATTTACTTTCTTTTATTAATAAAGGATGCAAATACGGGTTTAAAGTAGTGAACTAATACAAAACTTAGGCAAAGCAAAACATACTGTTTTAATTACAAACAGTTACGTGGAGGTTTTCATAATTATTTTATATCTTCTTTGATTCATGTGAACCACATTTCCACACAATAACTAATGCCATTCTTTATATAAATATTTAAGCACATAGAAAATCACACAAAACCTTTTTAACTACGCTAAAGTTTGTGTGTGTATTTCACGTTAGTAAACCTGATTTCAAATGAATCATAATTCATCCTTCAAGTTCTCATGGTACCTGGTATCTGTTCAATAAATTCGGCCGGATTATTTGACATTCTACGAATGAATTGAGCCAATGACCTTTAAATATCCCGTTATCCGGTCTCGGACACCCCGCACTCCAGAGTACCAGAGCCAATGCTGCGGACGAGCGGGATATTGGGGTACATAAATCCTGATGGATGTTAAAGTACGTTTGGCCGCCTGTCATCACTTGATGGATGGCACAGGGATCTACTCTGTTCCCAGTTCATTGCTAATAGATTACCGATTATCTGATGTTCACGCCTCGATTAGCCGGATTCGGAGCTTGAACGCTTTAATTAGTTGATCTATTTATTGCTACTGACGCGAGGCGGCGATTGACTTATTACCCGGCCCTCGACCGGTTCATAAATTCGCCAATTAAAGTATTTCATCGATCATTGGCCTAATGGGATCGGACCTTTTCGAATCAACGCATTTGGTCGGACGGAGGTGTGTCCCACCGGCTGATTAATTCTGGGATGTGTTCGTCGGAGATTAATGCTCCAATTAACCCCACTTTCGTTTTTATCTCTAGTGGACTTGTTCCTGTTTTGATAAAGCATTTTGTTAAGTGCACAAGGGTTTAGCTAATTTAATACTTCCTGATATCAGAGAACTGTATTATTGTGGAATTCACTGATTTAAATACAGCGTTAATGCTGTCCTGAATAAATTTAATGCTTCTACCACTACGGTTACATTTTAGTAGCTAAGAGATACAACTAACCTAACCTAATTCATTTATATCTTATAATTCCATCACCTGTCGTAATATGAAAATCCACTGAAAATAAAATGTAAAGTAACAAATAATATACATTTAAAATTACAGTACCATTTGTTTTTTAAGATCTGCAGTCTACTAGTGTTGTTTCAAAAACAGATTATATAATTATTGTGAAATATAAAACCAACTAGGTTGATAAAAACTGGAAGGGTTCAATCAACTCTGTTAATCCACGTACAATTTGTTAACATTTATTTATCCTATTATATTTTATTTATTCTTTCAACGACTGCCGCCAGTTTACAATAGTGCATGCAAGTAAAATCAATACAAATAGAAAAGAAACTGAAGTAACGAAATTGTTAACATCACAACACAAGTATGTACATTACCAATTGCAATAACTATTATGAGTAAATAAGAAACGTTATATAATGAACTGTACTTATAATACCATATACAATAATATTGAATTACTTTAAATAAATTAAAACTAATATTTAGGTTATTAATAAGAGCCTTAAAAAGGAAATTTAAATATTATTACGATATAAAGGTAACTTTAAACTCAATATCAAAAGTAACAATAATAAACTAGACTAACAATAACAAACTATAGTATAATGTAAGCTATTGCAAGTGTGTGTAACATTTGTACTTAAACAAGTGACACACACTGCCGCAGACATCAGACAGGAATGTCCGCCTCGGAATGAGTAGTCCCAATTCCATTGGTGCCAGTGCCGGGTAGCGGTGCGCCTCAAAATAAAATGACCATGCCAAAGTAAAATGGCCAACTACTCTCCACAACATCCCTGACCCACTGAGACAGGATGATACCGCGTGGCGACCCCGGACTCAGCGCCGCATACATCTGACAAATTGCTCGGTACCTCCCCGCCTGCCGCATAAATATCTGCCGCTCTCTACTTGCCGCTTCCGACACTCCGAATTACCCTATTTATTGAAATTTATTGCACTGTTATTGCGCCGATACGTCCTTAAATTATTTCTAATTTTCGGCTTCTTACCTAGAGCGAGACCGCCCCCCGGAGTATCGCCGCGCCGGGTCGGGTCATTACCGGGACAGAAGCGTCGCTTTGGGAAATCGTTTAATGGGATAATTCACCTGTAATGGAAAACAAAACCCGCATTTAGGGATGGGCCGGCCAAGTGATGAGCATTTACGGGCAGATAATTCGCGTGTTATGGTACACGCCTTGTAGCCGTAACTCACTGCGTTATGACACTTGCAAGTGGTGGCGCCGTGTCGTTCAGAGACTAGTAGAGCTATATGCTGAAAAATATCTATTTATATACAAATCACAAGGATTGCTATCGTGGAACGTCTCGCCACTGGCCGCTTCGTAAGTTATATTAAATGTGCTGATCTGACGATGCATTTAGTCAGTAAACATTGTCGAAGGAAACAGCTATTTTTTAGTAAACTTTGAAAGTCATCGATAAGAAAATATTTAAACATCGAATGAACTGTTAATATGGTAAAGTGTGTCTGTTATGGTTATATAAAAGTAATACAAATTAGATTCAATATATCATACATATAATTATTAAAACCTGTTATCTTACAATTAAAGTATATTATAAAGAGTAAAATATTTAAAAATATCAAAAAAGTACATATTAATCCTCCATATGGTTTATTTCCGAAATGTATCCTTATCCCCCCTCCCTATCGTTATTAATTTGTGTTCCTATCATTTTCCTGTCTCCACTTTCCATGTTGTTGATGGCTAAAATAAAATTAAAATGAAGCAGATGTTATGCACCGTGTTTGTAAAACCTATAACAGCGCTATTCGTCTTTGTGAATAGGACTTTCGCGAAGTTTATGCTCCAAAACGGACCCGAGCACTCTGGACGGTTTATGAAGCGGAACAGAAGACATTGGAACGGCCACGAAAAAATGGCGAAATAGCTCAATTAAGCCGGAGTAATCAAGTGTAGGTGATTTGCCAGTGATTGTTGATTTACACCGGCCGAGTAACAGTTCTCACGATGTGCTATCCGGACAATTTCACACTGCTTAGATCTCCCAACCACTATGACTGCTGCTCAATTTGTGAGAAACACCGCTAGGCCGAGATATGTGCAGTGTACACCTGTCCTGTCATTTTCTCATCATGCTATTAAAGTCCCGAGGACTCTGCGGAATCTTCCGTCCAGTCGGTACCACACTGTTCTATATTTAAATCACTCCGACCGACAATCCAACTCTAAATTTATATTCTTTCCTAAAAGGGCTGTTTTGAAGGAGTGTTAAACCTTATGCCGTTATCTGGTGACCTTAGCGTTAATAACTGAAACAAACTGTCTAGACAGCAACACAGACATGTACTACCTGTACATTAACTTTCTTTTTGAAGGTTAACCTGCCAGATATTTGGATTCTTTAGAGGCTTAGAGCATTCCTAATTCTATGTTCAAAGTCCGTTTTTTGGATAAATTATGAATATCATGGTAAATGTGCAGACAAAATCTTGATACCATTCCTAATTCTTGTAAATCAAAATATGAAAAAAAATATACGTTAAGCATTATCCTAAAACCAAGCACAAGGAAGACAAATCCCAAAATACTAACTAAATCACCACAGCGTAGGGTAGATTACTCATATAAACATCGAGAGATAAACGAAGTATCCTATTTAGTCTTACGAAAGATTAATTCACTCCGCACACGTGCCAAGGAGACTGAAATATCCGGAAGCAATGTACCAGAGAAACCCAGCGTACGCGGCATAGCGTGGAGCGACGCTGCTCGGCGCGGCGGCCCCGGTCTCTCGTAACGAATAATTGGTCACACCGACATTCTTGGGTTCAATTACATAAATATAGGGAAATATCAGCGCTGACACGGTGCGACTCAAAATGGCACGTCTGTTTTTGCCGCAGCGGCACCAATTAAAGCTAACTCAAGTTGCTGGCGGACATAGCGTTGAGGACTCATTAGATGGATATCTTAATTAACACTATTTCCTGATGCCGGGTTGGACACTTAGTTACAGCCACCCTGTCCCTCTACATCCTCCACCCAATCTTGTAGTGACAGCTGTATACTAATGAACAACATCTACCCACATAAATCCTAGACTGTTCAAATCTTCTACAGTTGAAGAAAATTTATAGCGTCGGTAAATTTGTCAAAATTTACTCATACTAAATAAAACGGGATTTTTGAAATTAAATTTTATTTAACTATGGCGTATATTTTTAGAATTTCTAAACTCGTTAGAGCTATTAAAAATGCATAATAGCATGTAGTGAGCAGTAAAATAGTTCCATAGAATGAACAACGTAGATCACTACTAAAATTACGTTGAAATTATAAAATAAATAATTTATCGCTTGTTTTAATGACAGTGTATGACAAGGACGATAAACCAGGCCATAACAAGATGTAAAAATCTACGATCCAAAATAAAAAAAGTTTGTAAAATATTCTAAAATCAGTTTGTGACAAGCTGAACGAGTATGTGAGAACTGAATCTTATATTTCTTTCGATGTCCACTCAAAGATATGGTAGTATTAAGTATGGCAATTTTCTGGTTTCATTATATGCTTTAAAGCTCCAGATCATGACAATGACATATATTCCACTAAGAGTTAGGAGTGGACATACCTGGAACGTTTATACATTTGCGTTTATCATATTTTTACATGTTAATTACTAAAGTGTAAAAAATAGATAACTTCCAACATTGAACCCTGAGATACCCCTTATGTGACAATATCAGACTAAATCTGCATCTGTATTCATCATTTTACGAGAATTGGGTATCTGATCACAAAGTTAGTTAATAATCCATGAATTGATCTTACACTAACAATAAGGAGTAAAGTTATATGTTCAGTAAGGTTTAAAACTTTGCTATATCAAATAATATTCCAACTGCCACCATAGTCGATTGATCATTTTTTAAATTAGAGTTTATAGCGACAATCGTAGGTATATAATCAAATGAAACAGACTTGGTGGTAAAATGGCATTTTTGGATAACTAACTTCAAGTGTTTGGATAGAAATATTATCTTAAACAGCTTATAGATTGTGACGCTTAAAAGGTCTATAATTTTATTACTTGTCATATTTGTTATGCCCCTTATAAAAGCTTCTGGAAATTTATCTAGGCAAAAGGACAGAATAACCAGGTATAATAAAAATCGCCTTCGGCTCGCTGCGGATGCCTATTCGAGTGTTGACCGCATTCGGGGATTAGCAGAATTTGTCATTGGTTAAAATCGGAGTGATGATTTGGCAGGGAGTTCGTCCTTTTGTTAACCTGATTATTTATTTCATCTAAAAAAAACTCTAATTGAACACCAATAAAGATTTGGAGATTTGTTGCTTTAAACGATTTATGGCAAATATTTCTGAAAGATATAAAATATAGTATTGGTGAAATTGTCTATGAAAGCTACCGCAGTTATAAAAATGAGTTAATTAGGATCATCTGTAACTCGACACTGTATAAAAGAATTTATTTATATATGTAACTGTTGGAGAACAGTGACGATTCTGAATATTTGGTATTCAAAAGTTGCTCTGTCCATATCCACCATGTTTATAGTAGAGTTATGTATAATTTCGATTTCTGTTTGAATAAACATTAGATTTCAGCTACAACCAAAGGTTAGGCAGCTGTAGAGCCCGGGAACAAAACTCTGTCTTAAAATTAGAATTGTTTTGCATTTAATGCGTTTTATGGCCAAGCCAACAAAGATAGGGTAAAAAGTGACCTGATCTTTTTTTAGATCACATAATTTCCTAATATCCGTGGAGAATTAGATTTGAATTACGACCAAGGTTCGGCCGTTACCGGGCTCAAATCATGCTCACTATGCGAGCGTTTGTAGCTGAATCATAAAAAGTAAGACAAGTCACTGGACCTTTTCTGTAGTTCATTTAAGTTTACACTAACGATTTCCGTCAGATTTTACCTAGCTCTAATGGTTTGAAAAAAGCCTGTATTTTGAAAAAATGCTAAAATTTGCGGATTTTTTCAGAAGTTTAAAAGTAATTAAAAATGTCTGGTTTTCCCTGTTTTCCTGTTGGTTAAATGGCAAAAACTCCCTGCGTGTCAAATTACAGGTTTCTAGCGCTTCTTAAAGTATGCCAGACTGTTTATATTCTTTTTATATCTATACTGTATCAGTGAGTGAGAGAATAAGTTTCACATTTGTCTGTATAAGTATTTTTAATAAAAAATGTATAACTATAGAGCATATTAGTCTCAACACACTTAAAGTTACATCTTTAGGATCGAAAAAGACCACACACACACATCTGTTTTATAGTTATGTGTTATTATGTTTCGTTGGTTTTTGTTGAATAAAGAAATACATTTGTAAAATGATTTTGTTTTGCCGGACGAGATATAACAATTTTATTGTGTACTGCTTCTTACTGTGAATTACGAATATTTTCTCTGTGAATACATCTTAATTCCTTGCCACCATACCAAATAGAACGAAAGATTTAATATTACTAGTATGTAACATTTTACATCTTTAGTTTCAGCATTTTTGAACTTTATTTAGGTTTTCCCCCTGTTTTTTGTTTGCCTCTAAGCAATGGGTAACATACCATTGTAGTAATGGAATTACTTGACAATGGGATTATTGTATTTGTATGGTGATTTATTAAAGATACATATTTATCGTTATTTTTAAAGATGACTGGTCTGTTTCTCATCAGTCAACCTGCCCTAAATAAAATTAACGTATATTTTGTCATAAAATATACTTGTTGTATAGATGTACGTTGTAATAAAGACCTAGAAGTTGCTTAATTACTCGACTTGGATAATTACATGGGAACTTTACTGATTGTGTAAACTGCCCAACACAAAATAATCGATCGAATAAGTAGTTTCAAAGGTTTAACACGATGCATTTGATTGGTTCGTGATATTTTACGCTATGCTAATTGGTAGAAAGTTTCCTTCGACCAATTGATGAAATGGACACGATTAAGCAATAATCACCTGAAAAACGTGTTGATGGATGCATTAAGACACGACGAATAATATTTATAATCAAACAGGAACATCTTGTATAATGCAAGTGGTCGGCGGACCGTTAACTCCTAATAACATACTGCTCACCTGGCGCGTCGCGGTGTTCGCTAATTAAATCAGAAAGTGGAATCAAAGTTTAGTTACGGTAAAAAAACAGGCGGTGCGTCGTGGCGCTACGGTGGGGGAGGAGGGCGTTGTTGATAAATCAGATCTGCCCCCGGATCTGGCGGTCGGTGTGGTATCACACCTGTATCCATCACTGGCCTATATCTGGACAATAGATAACCCGGTGATGACGCGGTAACACCCATCACGAGCTCACAATGGCCGCCCGCCCTCCGCCCCCCGCACGATCCCACGCCGATACTGCTATGCTAATTACCCTGTGAATATCATTGGATTGCATCGATATGCAGATCGCTGTGTTGGGCATCGTTGACATTACTTGTGCGCTGCCTGGCGGCAGCGTTCTTGAACTAGTTCGTGATCCTGGAGCCGCTAGACGAGAGACGCACAACGCTACGTGTCCGCAATCACAAAACTGGCAACATCGCAAATTGCTATTAATTAGACAGACTGGTATTTCGAAAAGTAATTTTCTAACGAAGACTGAAGTTTTCCACCTGATGCATGAACTTCATAACAAACGAGATCGATACTTAGTCTAGTTGAGAGCTCCTTAAATTCAATCTTGCGAGTACTCTTTCTGCCTTGCTGAATTACAGGAAAATTATTTCGTACTCTGGTCCTAAGAATGCTTAATTTTAGATGATATGAAACAAAATACAGCACCTTTTTACTATTTTGATACTTTTCTCTCTAGCGTAATATCTCAATTTCATTTTATATACAGTAAAATTTATAAATTTTCTCCTAAACAAATTAAGATTTTCAAACCCTAGGAGTATAATAGGTTCTATTTACAGTATGATAGTGAAAGAGATGTATATATAGGCTATAATATATATATATATGAATACTATACACAGACAGATTGGAAAGAAAAGGAAAAGGGTTAGAGAGAAAGATATTTAGGTCATTTTTATTTTAGATCAATTTCAGTTAAGTTTTTTTAGTTGCTCTATATTTCACACTGTACTTTTTTAGTTTCATTTTTGTCCTCTATAATAAACCTTTACTTTCTATGACAACCGATACTATGGAGTGTATATAAGAACTTGACAGAACATAACGAATGGGTTATCGCATAGACAGACGTCTCTTGTTTCACCTTTTTATCTCTAAATTAATATTGTTCTGTCTTGTCTGTGCACCTAGGTAAACCTCTGTACTTAGTTTCTAGGATCTTTCTACTAAAAGTTATCACATAGTCGAAATTCAAACTTACAAACTGACGGACAGACTGTCATAGATTTGTTAACCCTAAAATTATTATGGTTCTCCTTGAACACAGAGAAATCTGTGTAAGAAGTTTCAAGTTTCTAGGACTATTCTTTCAAGAGTTTTCTAACAGGCGGGAGGGCTCACGATTATAAGAAGGCGCTGTTGGGTCCTTGATAAAAGAAGCCGGGAGGATTTGTCCGATCACCTACAACACCTGAGTACAGTGTCACGTGACGCTACCAGTCGTAGACCTCTGCCTGTTATGTACATAAGTCACTGTAATGGCGTAGAATGGTGCGCTGGCAGGCCGGCCGGGGTCGGGGTGGTACAATAGTTCAGTGGTAATGAGAGGTGGAGGCGCGACTTGCATACACATGTACGTCTATGTCTATACAGAATACTGTCACTGACTCACTATCCCCGACCCGCCACACATTCCTTCTCGTACCAGCTCACAACAATAATTACTCGCTAATGGGTCGGCGTTGTCTCTCTAGGATCGGGAATTATCCGTGTTTTCTAATATTAGCAAACTGCTTGTCAGTCTCGCGTTCTACCTAGCGTTCAAGTCTCCCATCGCGTAACGTAGCGCCACCACGCTGCGCCGTTATAAAGCATTAACCCGTCTACTACTCTCTGTACCTTACATTGTAAGAAATATAATTTTGGGTTTGTAGAATCTGTTTCTATTTTATTATTCACATGTGTATGCCCATGTCTCGAGTGTGTTTTATAAAATATTTTTCAAAAAACTATTGTTTTTATGGATACCATGAAACACCCAAAACAGAGCAGTTTCTATAGTTAATGGGGTCCGAGTTAAGCGTAATCCCATACCTCCCACACCACCAAAATAAATATAAACAGTTAAGTTATAGTTTATTACCTAAGGACTCTCTCAGTCTATGAGTTTGAATACAGTTTTCATGCGTATTTTTATTGCAATTCCAAATTATACTACAATAAAGCGTAGGCGGTAACTGTATTATTATCAAGCTTCCTACTTTAGCTTCAACCGCAACATTTATGAGTGCTTTTGTCTAAAGTCGCCCCCTTCCTTTTTGAACGGCCCTGCTAAAACTTCTCAAAATTGTTGGCTTTATGTTTTACACTATAATAACATACGCTAAAATAAAATATTAATTAACTGCAATACACGATCATGGAAGAACGACAGTTTTAAGCGTGATTAAACATAATTTTTAAGCAAATCATCCTACGTTCACCATTAACTATTCAACAGTTATTTTCAAAGTTACAAGTTATGAAAATTACTTTATAAGGAGAGTGACTACGAAATCTGCTGTCATTTTAATATTAGTTTAGTAATTCATGTTATACAATAATTATTCCATTCATGTACAGATCCAAAAGTGCTTGCTCACATTTACATTTACTTAATTATTTGTACGATAAAATAATCATTATCTTAATGGTTCGCTTTTGAGCAGAACCTGACGTTAAGAAGATTAGAAAATCGGTAAAATCATAGCGAATTAACACATTTAGATACGAGATCATTTTGTTGTAAATAACCCCTTTGTTGCTTCTCGGAAGAAAGAACATCTTTTCTACAGATAAGTTCCACAAAGAGAGCCGATATATTGATTACTAAAACATGCCGGGAATAAAAGTTAACGATCCATACTTATCGTGTAAACTGTATGACGCTGTTATTGGATTATTAAAAGTGGCGGTAAGGTGAGTACCACGGCGGTGTAGTGGTCTGTGACCCGGGACGCCGCTCGACCAGAACCTGGCCGTTATGCTGTTGGGGCTCAGGTGGAGATAAATCTAGTGTAACCTGCCTTACACTAGTTAGCAGGTTGTTTTGAACGTGTTTCCGCCATTATACAGCTATATTGTTAGGCTATTGTTGAACTTTGAGGTCAAATTGGAAATTCTAGGCTATATTAGGCTTGTTATTTAGCTTGTTATGATATTTTTATTTGTGGTAATATGTATTACTAAAATTCAAACACTGAATATACGAATATATTAAATTCTTACTACAAGACATTATGCTAATAAAACCTGAAGAACATTAATTGCTTGTAAAACATGTATTATTAACTTTTACTCCTTTCCAATGATATCATTCTACTTCAGTGTATATTGAATATGCTTAGTTATATTTATTTCGTCTAATAATATTGAACTAAATTTAGAATTATGTGCATTAACAGTTATCCAACCAAGCTTCTTCTTTATTCTACCTTCCAGAGTAGAAACTTTGGTCTTTGGTGTTTGTTAATTATCATTGAAAATTAAACAGCACGTTTATTGGTTATCACTCATTAAAAGAAATTCCCTTACGTTTGCTGTTCAGATGCAAAGGACTACGATGTTAGCATAGAATGTACTGAATGTAAATCTGTGTTGCGAAACAGCTCAGTCACATCTGGGTACTCATCCAATAGCTCTCAATGGTACGGACGGATCTTCCCAGAAAGGAGTGGGGCATACTAAATAGATGTTACACCTGCAAGTGGGGATGTGATACTTGCAAAGTAGAAGCATGTTTTCAAAACAATGCCATGAAACAATGAAACACGTAGTAAATGTTGCCTCCTGCGTACTGTTCCGAGAAGGTTCATAGGTCTCCATGATGTACGCCATCCTTATATTGGTAAAGGTGTTTGATGCGGCTGTGAAGGACTATCAGTTTTATTATCCTTTTAACATCTGTCGTAGATAAAAGAGGTACCGAGGCATAAAGATACGATTTTACAATTCTTATAGAAATTTGAATCTTACGTAACTTCCCATAAAAGAAACAGTTTTCAAGAATTCTTGTTTGAAGTAAACGTAGTAGCAAATAATATGGAACAGGAGCGGTGTGGGTGAAGAAACCCCTCTAAATATTTTACTAATGCAACTGTATTGATGCAGGCTGATTTATATTAAATATCTCAAAATACGATTTCACTAGATATTTACTAATCAGGATATGGTCTACAAAAATCTAAAACAAATGAGTGGATACCATATAACAAAATCTTTTACATGCACAAAATTAAAACGGTTCAGATTTGTTACGTAACAGTTTCAAGAGGGATATGCTGAATAGTTTATTTGATCATAGTGAGATACATTTGCAATAAATTTATTGATTAAAACACATTTTTAACAATAAATAATTTTAAAAAACTACTAAAGGATTGTTGTTCACTTGGTTGAGGAGTGTCTAGCTCTATTGGATCAATCGTTAGTAATGTTTATATTATTTAATGTAAATTTAATTTTTTATTGTTCTTTACTTTCATACAAATATTAGTATTTTTATATTGTACTCGTAATTTAAGTCTACAATAATGTGTACACTGACGTTTGTCATAAATATAATACATGTATAAGACAGTAAAAAGATTGAAATTGAAATATAATTAAAAGACATGACTTTATTTAGTAAGTAACTTAATTTAATCCACATATCATCGAATATCACCCTGAAAATAACTTTGATTTTGTCTATATTCAAGGGGTAGAGTAGGACAACGTTTTGCAAATAGCTTCTGTAGCCTTAGTGTATATAATATAAGTATAATAATTTCTTATTAACCACTTGTTCTTGTAAATACATTCATATTAAGCATAGCAGTTGTGTGCAGTGAAAGCTTCGTGTTGAAAGCTTATCAGTGATTAGTGTTTAGACGCTATGGAGAGCAGCTCGGCTGATAAAAACTTGTACTGTCTTTCTGGACTCAGATAACAAACACGTTTTGTATTGTTGTCCACTGACCACACTACTTGCAGAAGTGGTCAGTTAATTCCAAGTGAGTCTTATGTTTTGTACAATGTACTGTTATGATGGAATACATTCATTTATGGTATTATGAGATATGAAGCTTATGTACGAAATGCAATATTTTAAGATAGTTTAAAATGTTATCAAGTTTGTTCGCTCAAAATAGTAACGTTATAATGAATCTATTTTGCTGGTGAAGTACCATTCCTCAGCGTCTCTACTTCCCCGTCCCAGCACGTGACTAGTCTGCAATAGGGGCTCACGTGTTCACAGCACATCCACCCGTGTAAGTGTCCGGGTGTCTCCCATATAGAGCGGTCACACCGAGATTCTATCTCTTGCCCCGTGTTCTTTCCTCCCACGGCTTTAATTGCCCATCGACATGGTCTATGGTAATGGATGCAGATATGTCCTTTGCCTTCAACACAGGTACCGGTACGGCTATAGCCGGCGTGTGGCCGTGCCGACGTACCGAGCCATCCTGCATCCTAGTGGTCATCATGCTGCACTAGTCCCGCTCCTCGCAACGTGTCCAAGGTGAACCGCCAGTCCGTGCTACACACCATCACGCATCTTCATTCCTGTACACTCCTTCTGCTAACGGTATTTCTCAAGGTTGATGGAGCCGATGGAAACATTTTTAACGTTGAAGTCAGCTATTGAGATTGGCCATGGAGCAAGGAATAGCCAATTCTTGTCAGTTCTATCATGTGTTAACCTATACATACAACAGCTGTATATTAATGTATCTATATCCGGAGCTCAGTTTAGACGGATTTCACCCCAAATTATGACAATATCCACATATACGATAAAACAAATCACTCTCTCACTGAAGTTCTTCATGAAAAGCCTAATAAGATAAAATTTCATTGTCTCCAGCCCTTCTTTCTTCTTCGCTAGCTCTAATTCCTATCCTAGTTTCAAAAAGTTAATATCAATACAAAATAAATTGATAACGAAACTATTCCATACTCAAACTGATCACGAAAAATGAAATTAGTCTTAGTAAAATAACAAGGATATACTGTATATGCTATTTTAATACACTGCTAATAAATCAGATTGTAATATCCACTAATAATATAATGAAATGTATGTGGTTTTACCTGAATAATAATATTGTCTTCTTTCTTCTGCAAGATCAAAAGATGGATTCAAAATCAAATAGAACATCCGGAATTCTTTTGTTGTCAATTACGGACGTTTTGTAATGGAATGAGATCCAACTGATCAACCGATGATGATTCTGACAGTGAAAGCCGATCAGGATCAGCGTAATGCAGAAGCAAGGCCTTGACGGGACCACCCTTCCTGATGTTAATGAAGTCGGAGAATTGTATCAATTAAATAGACGGTAGCGGAGATGCTCTACGGATAGCTATACAGAGCGATACAAATAGGCCGGCCGATGCCATCTACACCTGTTGGAGTGGCAATTAACCGGACACCAGGTGGCAGGCCGTGGCGTTCTAAATCAAGCGAAGAGACCCCTTCCCACTTTATATGTATGATCGTGACATTATTTATGAGAGGTTTCGCGGGACGCCTCCGCGCGTCAGCAGAGGACAGCCGGACGCTCTGGGCGACCCGCTCGGTGAGACTGTCGTGATAAATCCGTATCACTGGCAGAGGAGGCGCTGTGCCATGATATATCCGGTGTGGGTCTAGGTTACACTGTATTTATGAGATGTACGTTCGCTCAAGATGACTAACGCCGCTATAATGGACTTCCACACGGAACCCGGATGTGAAATGCAGAATCGAGTTACAAGTGGTCTTACTGGTGTATACTAAACTATAGCAATCCCGCGGGTTAAACTTGATCGCACGGCTATATCATATATATATATATATATATATATATATATATATATATATATATATATATATGGTGTAGGTTAGGTTAGGTTATATATATGAGATATATATATATATCAATTTATTTTAATGAGAGAAAAATTATATTAGCTACTTGAGTTACTAGTGAAAAATCTAATTTTCTTAGTTTAAAAATATAGAAATTATTTGAATCTTTGGTGATTATTTTTTCCAAGGATTATTAATTCGCATTTGAAACGGAAAAATAAGAGACAAAATCGATTTTCTTAGGCATTTTGCAAATCATAATAAACACTCGATTGGTGCTCAATATTTACAAAAATATTTTTCGGATTGAAATAAAACACATTATTATGTAAGCTCCAAAATATGAGATATCATGAATTATATATTTTACACAATTCTTTGTTAATGAATAATTAAATGGCATCATAATCTTTACATTGATATTTGATAACATCGATCACAATAATGGTGTCTCAAATCAAAATGTTACTTTATCCATGTTACTTACCAAGATACATTTCTAATATCTCTTCAAAACAAATTCCTCCCTGTTTGGCTCCTAAATTAAGATAAACAACATTACTTTAAACATTAAAAATGGATTAAGCATAATAATTTTAAGCACGTCAATCTAATAAATGAAAATACGTTTCTAATATTTTTCTATAACAATTATTTCCTCATCAAATTTATAAAAGACTAAACAAAATTAAACAAGTAAAGGAGCGTTGGTGGATTTTCCATTTTTCCTCCAACGTGTAGTAGAACGTGGTCACGACCGTCTAAGATAGATACAGCATGTATAAACCAAGGGGATCATGAACAATAAAATAAGGCGATAAGCAAAGAGCGTGAGAACCATCGAGAACATAAAGCGAGTGGAACATTACAACTCTCAACAACAAGCCTAGACTATAACTAATGACATCTCAAGGTCCTGGAACAATGGCGGACTCCAGTTCCAAGCTGATGCTGGAGGCTCCAGCTCGAGCACTCCAGTGACCCCAACTGCGGGTGAAGGCTGCCCCTGACTGACCTTAATTACTTTAGGAGGGGCCCACCTCGGTTTGTCGATAAGTCCGGCTGCTGAGCGAAGTGACCAAGATGAATTGTTGCGCGACGCGGTGAACCTGACTGCAATCGCGGTCGGGCCAGATGTCGGGAATTGAGAGGTTTACACTCGATTCTTCAGGCCATCAGGTGGACTAGTTTTCAGAGTGCAGTAACTCGTTATGCAACCTCCATCAAGCTTGGATAGTTTGACAAATGTGCTTAAATCAGTACCTTTCAGTGAAGTGGATTACTCAAGACAAGTTCTCGGTCCAATTTAAAACGAGGATCGTTTGTGTCAAACTGAATTTACTTTAACCTTTTGACGAGTTAATGTTTTCTTAATAATTTTAACATGTATTATAAAATATTTAATGCACGTTTATAGTGATCACAACATATCCAGCTAGCTTTTGAACTGCATTCCATAATGTAATGAATAAATTGGAGAGTTGCGTTATATAACACTAGATGTTATCAAAGCATCGATAGCGTTGCCATTCATCGCTGATTAGGTTTCACTGGATAAATATTCAGTAAACATCAAGTTCTCCAGTTTTAACTGATCTAGAATCATTTCAGAAAAGAAATTATAGCTATTGGGAGAATTCTACATTCCTGAATCTTACACCATCAGATTCTCTGTCAGTAACTCCAACTTATGCTCAAGTGGTGATTCCTCACGTTAGTATTGAAAACCTTCTGACTTGTAAGCTTAGTTCTGTACCACCGATCCTGAATAATTTCACAAATAAGACTCGTACGATTAAGGCCTAAAACAGGAGCGTCACCAGGGAACACTACCGTGGCGTCCCCAAGTATGTGAAAGATTGTAAATCCGAAAAAAATCTTATTGAATGTGACAAAACTTTTATTTTACAATTACTATAATCTTTTCACAAATTAAATTTCAATAAACGGGAGAACATATTTAAGTGATAGTCACCCTTTATTTAAAACATAAGTAATAGGCCGTTGAGTTTAAATAATTTTAGTAACACAGTTTTATAACATTTGGTGTTATTACCAAACGAGTGTCGTAAACCGAGTCGACGTTTATTCAACTCAAATCAAAGTATTTTATTTCTTAAATAGCGTGCATACATTTATTTTACATATTTATTGGTTATCTTGAATTGTTATATTCCAATATTGTATTCTGAACAAGATGAAACAAAACTCTTATTAAATAACATTTATGTAACGCATTTATTTGTTATCTTGAATTGTTGTTATATTCCAGTATTGTATTATGAATAAGATGAAAGCAAACTTCTATTAAATAACTAACAATGTCTTTTTTTTGTTTCAGATTTGTGTGAAATCATGCCTGAAAGCTATGATCACCGAAGTATGCATACATTTTGACATCCGAAGAGCGAATGCAGAATTTATAAGAAAAAGCAGTTCTGGAGCATTACTCGTGTCAGCTTCAATCCTAGATTCCACTCAATGTTAATACGTGTCAGTTCAGTACAAGAAAATGGAAGAAAAATAGCAGTCATCATGTCAAGAAGTTAATTTGAGGCATTATTTATTCAACAGCGAAAGTTAACATCCAATTATGGATATATCTGAAGCTTTTCGGCCTGAAGATATAACAAAAACTGACTTCTTCGATTTTGTGGTGGCTCCTGACGTCACTGACAATAGTGCTCTTCAGCAGTTTAACAGATCAATGAAATCCGTTGGAATATTCTTGGAATCTTACAATAATAACAACAACAACGAGGATCCATCTACTGAGAGGAAGGAAGCCAATAACAACCATTTAGTTTTAGGAAATGGAACGTCGGACGGGTCAGCTCAGTCTCCCGCGTTTACTGGAACGCCATTTTGGTCTCAGTCGTCAAATTGTGACAAGGAGGCCGTGCGATGGGAGCCATCGATGCTGGAGGATCTCAACTGCTGGAGTCAAGGTGGCCAAGGGGACAACTCTTCCACATCGAAAACTCTGACGGAAACGGAGAACACTGACGGTGCCATTTATACACTGACAGTATTGAATGGTGCTGAGCAGTCGTCGACCTGGTATCGGCCTCCGGAAGCCACCGAAGAGGAAACGAACCGGAGTCAGTCGACGACATCGACTACTCTTTCTTCCCACCAAAATTCTGTAGATCTCGATACATTTTTGGATAGTATACCTTCTTCCGTCGTTAAAAGTCTATCGGAGACGACCTCGTACCAGAACGGTTATCCCAGGACGTCCACGGAACTGATTACAACGGTAGCCTCGAGCGACACACCTTTGACCACCACAGTGAAGAGTGAGTTCGCGTACAACGATAGTGGCTACGCGGATACGAAGGAAGAACTCTGTAACCAGTTGGTAAACGAAATAGTGCTCGGCAACAATCCCACCGGCGGCCAATTTAACAATAACAATGACTGGAAGATGTCGGACAATAACAGTGACAGGCCCCCACCAGGTATGGACTCTCTTTTAAGAAACGCCCTTCAAGGAAAAGCTTTTCTGACGAGGTACAATGGAAACAACTCAATTAAAACTAAAAAGTCTGATGATATGAGAAGAGTTTTGGGCAGTCCCCCGTCGACGAAGCCCCCGTCTTCGGAGGCTAGTTTTTCTACAGAAATGGAAGAAGATATCAAAACCCGATCTCCTTTAATGGCGGTTTCCTTAGAAGGCGGTACTGTGGTAATGTTCGACGGTGGAGGTGGAACCGGTACCATGCTCATCGACTCTGACAATCCCAGTTCGGCCCAGAGCATGGACGACATCTTCCTCTCCCAGTTAGACGCCGTGTCTTATCCCGAAGATTACGAGAAACTGAAGAGAATCGAAAATGAAGTCGCCGAATCCGTGGAACAATACTGCAGTTTAGACCCGTCGAGTCAGAGCATATACATTCCGACTCATCTGAGTGACGGGGGCAGGCTTCAACCCATCGGCCACCTGGATCATAGTCTTCTCAACGCACTTCCATCCACTACTTCCAAAAATAAAAAGTACACAAAGAGATCTTCCAGCAGTAAAAGTCCGCATCAGCTCCAGAGTCCTGGTAGTTCGTCAGGAATCAGGAAAGAGAGATCCCTGCACTATTGTAATATATGCAGTAAAGGATTCAAAGACAAATATTCAGTCAATGTCCATATCAGGACGCACACTGGGGAAAAGCCCTTTTCTTGTTCGCTGTGCGGGAAAAGTTTCCGTCAAAAAGCACATCTCGCCAAGCACTACCATACGCATCTCGCGCAGGCCAAGAACGCTGCCAACGGGTCCACATCGAAGCCTCCGGCTACAAAATCTCGGTAGCTAGACGAGCCTGTTCCTCTTGTCGTGCAGTGACCGTTATACACGTTTACAAAAGAACACGAATGGAATGTAAATAAATTTTCTTTTAACATTATTTTATATTGGTTTGAAAATATAATAAGTATTATTTTTGTAAATTCCTGACGAAATTTTCAGCTGAACCATATAAATATGGTTTTAGCTCTTATTGTTGCATAATTTACTGAACTCAGTTTGTGATACTAGAATTTATTAGTTATTAATAATCTTAAATGTACACAGTTTTATTATACTCGACCATTAAAAGGAACAATTTAAAACCTCGCAGTAATTAGAGAAGTCATGTTTTAGGAAGTATTTCATTTTCCAGAATGTGTATTTTTATATTTTTGTGTAAATTATATAGCGTGTATTTCGATCAGCGTGACGTTCTCTATTAAACGTGCTGTGACTATGGAACTGTGTTCATACAGAGTGCTTGCCATTTTTACATTTAAGTATTCCATGAATAATGCCAACATATTTTAGTTTGTTTATAGTAACATTGTTCATTATCTAGATTATTTATATCATTGTTGATTCTTTATTTATTTTTTCTTCGCCCATTACATAGTTTATCGAATACACTGTTGCCAGAAACCGTTAGTTGTGCTCTGGTGCCAAATAACATGTAACTAAACTGCACTAAATATAGCATCATGTATTTACGTTTTTACAATGATTTTGAGGAAAAGAGTTACCTAAATCTGTTGTTATATTGCACGTTTTGTTTTCAAACTGAATTTCCATCTTTTCCTTGGTTTTAGTTCCTGCTTCAAGTGTAAATATTGTGTACAAAATTACTTTCCTATTCGTCATTAAAATGTTAACAATTCATTAAGCCCATAATGTTAATAGAATCATAACATTAATTTCATTTATAATGATTTCACATAAAAAGTGTATACGTAAACTGAATATTAAATTGTTGTAATAGAAAGACTATTTTAGTAGACTGATGTGTTAAAAGTCCCCACCCCAATATTTATTCTAATAACCAGCAATCAGTTTTGTCAGTGTCAGTATTGAGTGTTACGCGAGCGTCTTCCAATTCATCTTTACTTCCATATATCGTTTAGAGCATTTCATGCACATCCTTAAATACTATCTCAAATATTCATTATACATATTATAACAAAATTACCTAATATAAATATTTATTTCTTCGACAATTGACTGTAAAATCTAGTTAATGATAGACGGACACTTAATAAAATTTAAAAAAACACTAATTCCCCTCCTAAATATCCAGCATATCAGGGTCGTAAAATATATTTCACTTAAAAATGTTATATTTACGGCACTCCCTTGTTATAAACTGAACTACTTTGACACTCGTGTACATTTAGTAGGAAACTAGATTCTTTATTCGACACCTAATTACTCTAATAAGCAAGAACATTGAATGAAACAAGAAAAAATGTAAAAATTTTATCCCATTATTTGTATTCGAGTCAGTACTAAGCAACATTGTAGTTCATTTCTGCCGCAACAAATATAATCTACCTAAAGGTCAGTACATTTGTCATGAAGGATAATTGCTTTTTTTATCAAGCTACATCTAAACTTTGTGGTTTAAATTGCGTCTTAGCGATCCCCCCTCCGTTACCGTCATTTCCTCGTTCGAAGGACATAAAAGATCAATCAACCAAATCAACAAAAGAACCATAATCAACTAGCTGTGGAGTGTTAGATTTTTTCAGTTTACAAGTGTTGTTCTGACCATGAAGTAGAAGGTACATAGAACCGCCGGATAGTACCCGCCGCGGTTTCCCAACCGACATACATGTGTCTATATAATTGTCGGCGTTGCAAACCGCGAGCGCTAACGACAGGCTTGCGGCGCGTTTTTTATGATCGGTTGCCACACCTGCAAATGCCTTGTTTAAATCACAGCAAACAATGTGGCCGGGCCGGACGTTACCGTGGCCGATAGCCTATCGAGGAGAGAGGCGACGATACCGCGGCGTTATATTGTGCGAAGGCGGGAAAAGAAAGACAACTCAAAGTAAAATCAAGTACACTGGGCTGCAAAATTTAAATAACACCATGAGGTAAAACTGTATGAATAAAATTTACAAGAATTATACCCTACAGTGTTGAAGAAAAATCTTGGTTTTACAAATAGGGAATGTTTCTGGGTTCAAGTAAAAATTATTAATCTGTGGTATGAAACAGAATACGTTATACAAAATATATATGCGAAAAATAAATATTACAAATTTATATTCAAACGAGGCACTAGGTCTACAAGTATTGTACCTGTACACTTACACAAAATATTTTTTAATTGCAAAAAAATATAGCCTATTTCTTTTTAATTTTTTCTTTATCTATTCCATCGCAAGCAAAGAAGATAAATTAAACTATTCCACTTTACTTTAAAAAGTTACTAAATTCCACTTTAGCTTGTTCATGAAGATCAGTTTCTAAACTTACGGCATATTTCATTTTCAGTCTACACTTTAGAGCTCGTGAAATTGCTTTCATGTTATGCGTAAGCAGCTTATTTACAACTGATGTTTAAAAGACGTTAAACCTTCTATAAGTCTTTACTATAATGAATAAAAACTGAGCCTAACAACATACATAACTGAAATATGACTAGACACTACTCATCTTTATGTACAATACGACGGTAATATTCCAACAATACAGTATACGTTGTTTGTTTGTTTGTTTGTTGTTGTTAGTAATGATACACTAACAGCAAACAAATATATATCTTCAGGCAGGGAAACACAACTGTGTCCTTCAGAGACCAGACTAGTAATTGTAGACATCCACATAAACCGTCATAAAACCATAACGTTAAATTATGTAAATAAATTTCATAACTTATTTATAGATATAACTGATATAAAACATGGAAATTTAATGAAAGAAATGAACCCTACATAATACATGAAGCATTTCATTGTGTTTATACGCACTATAAAAGCTCTCGTGAATTAAGTTTTTATTTCAAATTCTACTTTTATTGGTTATTGTGGGTTACAGTGCTTTTTCAATTTATATCATCAACATATTCAAAATGTAAAAAAATTCGAAGTAAACGTAATTTATGTAACCTACATTATCATTTAACGATAGGTCTTAATGACTGTTACATAATCTCATTAATAATGTCCTAGAGAATATTATATATTTCAGACTGACTATCTATAGTTTAGACGAAATTAATATGTAAAACTACTCCACTTTATCCTTTTATGAACTCTCTCTTTAAGTAATGAATAGAAAGTCGACCATTTGAGTGGCTATCAAACTGTTTTATATCATCTGACCGACAATTGTTTTATATCATCTGACCGACAATTGTTTTATATCATCTGACCGACAATTGCCATTAATTACAGCACTGTATCATTCGCTCTGAACTATAATATATCCAGCATGTTCCTATAGACTGCCACACATCGGTATTATACGGGCTTTCTCCAACAACTATACTCTTCCTCAATAGCATTTATGTCTCCGTCCTTATACTCGTCATCCCAAAGGGTCTTCTCTTATTACGCGCATCCTTTCATACTCTCACCACGATATTAAGGTCTTGTTCTAGAACTCTTAAAATTTATAATATTTAACCTCCCAACAAGAGTTTTATCCTCAAAATATAAAAAAAAAACTTATTTAATTATTACAGTAATACTTCTGTGGATTAATTCCTTTCATCGGTTCTAAATATCTAACAAATTACAGTGTACAAAATAAAAACGTGCACAATCGAATTATCATAGAATATTTTCAAAATGGTACTGTTGCTAAAGTGTAAGCTCTAATATTAAGACGTGTATTTATTATTAATAGCAAGACTGGACAAATACTCTTGGAGGTAGGTGAGATACTTGCTCTATTCACCTTTATACTGCTGCTATGTATAATGGTTCAGACCCAAGTATACACCTACCCCATACAATTACATAGTATATGTAAATAACCATACGGTTTCAGTGTAACATAGTTTATCTCTGTTCTGATGTATCTTTGTGTTTTAGAGAGTTTACTGTTGTTATTTTATAGAATATCTATAAGTTTACTGTATAGATTTCATAGTAACGTTTTGTACGATTTATTTTGAATAAATGAGTTTATACATTTCTAAAAAGCGTGTTTATGTTGTATTTTTTACCAGTTTTGTTATTTTGATTCCCATTACTTTTGGAAGGCAACTCATTAGACATACTTATGTGGAACAGCCGAGTTTTCTACATATGCTTTGGTGGGAAGCGTTGATTCAATGTGTCAGTGTCAGATATTAGACGCTGAACTAGACGGAGGGTAAAATAGAGATAAACACAACGTTCGTTAACATAGGTTCATGTTAAGAATCAGCTCTATTGTCTGCCGATTTGATTTTATCTCCATGAAAACAATGTTAAAATAAAAATACTTACACGACCTTATAAGTCGTAAGATGATTAAAGATTTATCATTTAAAGATATAATTGAAATGCATAATTTTTTCGATATTCTTATTGGTTGATCAGTAAAGAAAACTTTTTTTGTACTTCAACGGATTAAAGTAAAAAATACATGTAACAAGAAAAGCTAAAACCCTTGTGAATGTGACTTCAAATCTTTAATATGAGACCGTATCCCATAATTATACGGTTTAACAGTTGTTTTGGAGTAATGTTTAACATGTTTCACTACAATCGGTTTTTAAATGAAATAATACATCCAATCCACATTAATAGTTTGTGAAGTCATTCTTCAGGAGCAGTATTCCATACTCTGATTATATAGTTTTTTAAAAATTTTTGCTCTTGGCACTCAAAAATTTACAACACAACTATATTACAATACCCACTATATAAATTTAAAATACCGATTATATAAAATTTGCATTACTGCCTATAGTTTGTTATGATAACAGGGTTTCGGGAATTCGTCATCGTTTTATGTTATAAAAAACTAAAACATGATGTTTCTAACACTATTATCTGCTATTCTTCAAATGTAATCCTTAAAATAAGGTTATGATGCACTAAAATAACAATCTATGCACTACAGAACAGAAACCACATACATTTACTTATGTATTTTATAATGTTGTTTCTAAAGATAAAGTTCTAGTTTTTGCAGCTTATGACGAAGACAAATGTTCAAGAATCCCGTTAATCAAAGGTTTAGCAACTGAAATTTGTGTCTTTTAATTACGTATTATTGTAGTGGAGAAGAGAAAAGTCGTAACAGCACTTCATAATGAGTAATTGTACTCATTCCACGATTTATCTTTTCATGGGACCCCTGCAAATAACATGTTAATATGTACATTAACTCAGGTCAAACTGCACCTTCACAAGTAGTAACGCAGGATTTACTAAACTTTATGTGGAACTCATACAAAATACGAAAAAGAACAATATATTTTCCATACGTCTTCGTGCTGTATTTACAGAGTGATTCACCAAAGATATACAGAAACTTTAGGAGATAATTCTACATGTAAACATAATGCAAAATGTTTATATAGACATAGGTTCGGAAATACTTCGTTAGCGAGTTATGGCTAGCGATAGATTTCGCACGTATGTCAGCTTACCATGTAAAACGAGGTCTTCCTGAAATTCTTGAAAGGTAGATTAAGGGGAAAATGCCATAATTTTTATGGTTTAAGACCTAATAAATTTAATGAAATGGGTCCCAGAATTGTTATTGAAGTAATTTTTGCGAAAATCAGTGTCAAAATATGGAGTGAAAAAAACGTGTTTTACCTTTGGATAACTATAACTTTGTTATTTTGCCAACAAACAGTTCAAATCTTTTAGTAAATTTCTAGAAAATTGTATTCTGAACAAAAGTGTAAATAAAGTATACAGAAACGGAATAGATGTTTGATTAAAATTATTTTTTATTCATAATAGTACAACATGCCTTTTATATTTGACTGACAATAACTTTGCTAATTACCCATTAAAACAATTAAATTTCTCCTAAGACATTGTAAATTTAAATTCTTAAATGACAAATTATTTCATAGGGTAAATTTATTTTAGCAGTGAATTCACGTGCTGCTGAAATACTGTACGGCTAGATTTTATTTTATTTTAAAACACAGAATTATATTTTTCGAGAAATTTTTATTTAATAAGTTGGCCATACAATAGGCAGCTGTTCAACAATGATACGATTTTAATTGTAGAATTTAAATAGTTCTGAAAGCTGAGTTTTAGTCCACGTGCGTATCGTTGGATTCGTAGTAATTGAGCTTCAGTTCGTGTAAGTATTATCTTATTGTAGTAATTATTAAATTATTGGAGTAGTAGTAAGAATACGCTGATATCGTATTTACTTATGGTGTATGTGAAGGCAGAGCCACGGTCATTGTTGAAGAATTCAGAAAACGTTACTCTTACCGAAGAATTCTAAATTCTAATACAATTACTACAATTCTTTTGTAACGAGAAAGAGTATCACTTCCTAGCGCAAACTTCCAGTATGCTCTTACCAACACGATGTTATTGCGGAGGTAAACATTGTTTCTGCTGTTGAAAATAGTCCAAGTATTGGTACAAGACGTATTTCTAAACGGTTCAGGGTTACGCAAAGTAAAGTATGGAGAACACTCAATAACAATAAGTTCTATAACTACTATAAACGAAAAATACAGCATTTACATCCAGGAGACAATGTCCATTGCTTGAAATACTGTATTGCTTAAACACTCATCGTCGACTCTTTAAGTTTATTTTAGTTACCTATGAGTCACAGTTCACTTTTGATGGCATTAACAGTTTACGAAACAAACATTCATGGGCAGAAGTGAACCCTCGTGAAACAATTGAAAGTAACTTTCAACAGCGTTTTAACATTAACGTATGGTGAGGTATTATTCATGATCACTTAATTAGCTCGATTATCTTTCAAGGGGGCTTCAAAGGTCAGCTGTACTTGCAGTTTCTTCAAGACGAGTTACCGATATTGCTTGAAGATGGTCCTCTTGCAACACGGTGCCAGCTGTATTTCCAACACGATTGCGCATCGCTACACCTTTCAAATATTAATTCCATCTACTTGAATTGGCATTTTACCGATAAATGGATCGGTCGTGGAGCTCCTACACCCAGGCCACCTAGGTGACCAGATCATACGCCGTTGGTTTTTTGCATTTGGGGAGGGAAAAGGCCCAAAACAAAAACGACAACGAGCCTCGTTTGTTTTTGTTTCTTACGAGGTCAAAGTCAATTTACGTGAGGTGCCAATTAGAAGTTACTTATTAATAACACTTGTATGAGGAATTTTTGAATTACGGAAAGCAACATGAGCCATTCTTAAACGAGCATAAAAAATTTTGAAATATTGAAACACATACCAAAATTTACTTAATTTGGTTAAATAGGTTCAGATTAATATTTCCGGTTGATTTTACTGTGTACTGTTATGAATAAAAATTGGTATAATCAAACGTCTAATCCCTTTCTGTGTACTTTATTTAAACAGAATTAAACTTTACAAGTTTTATTTAAGATGTTAATTATTCCTTGGCGAAATAGGAAAGTTATTGATGTGCTTAGACCAAAAACTGTGTTTTCCACTCAATTGTTTTGCATTTGAGGCTGGGTTTTTCAATAAATACATGAATAAATACTTACAGTTCTCTGGCCTGTTTTGTTCAATTTATCAGATCTTAAACCATGAGATACAATTGGATCTATCTTACTACAATTTCAAGAAGACCTCGTTTCACATGGTGAGTTATTTCCGGTGAAATATTTCACTAGCCGTAACTCGCTAACGAAGCAATTCCAGTTTATGTAAACCTTTCTATTAATTTTACATGTAGAATTAGCTCCCACAGTTTCTACATATCTTCTTGAACCACCTTGTGTAATAACAAAAATACAATACAAGGGAATATCCATTACAAAACATGTGGTTGAATACATGTTACGATGTTGCTGAAAATAAAGAAAACTAAGTGAAACATAATCACTTTCCTTGTGGCTCTTCCATAGAAGGAATCATGTGGATAATACTAGTGGAATTTAATGGTGGTTTAATAATTACTATAACATATTGAGCTTGTAGAAATTAGGAAGAAAAGGTATGTTTTGTGTTGTGTCCTTCAAATGAAAAGTGGAATTGAGTGTCCTGCTCCGTTTGTTTAGTGAGCAACGGTGAAATAGTACCTAATGGTAAATTCATTGCATATGTGTTATATATGTGGCATCACAAACACATGCTACCCCAACATAATATGCATAACGATTTCTTTAAATTCAGTCTGGAGCAACTTTTATCCTACCTTTCACGGAAGTCTTGGTAGAATCTTAGTATTTTAATTTAGACTCACTGGAATAAATTAATAAGAAATAAAGTTTTTATTTTCGTAAATATCCAAAAATTATGGAAAGGACTATTTGGAGCTCAACTTCATAATTTACCAACTTAGTAGAATATTATATTCCGTAGAACAAAAAATATGCACCTATCATATTTCATAATAAAAATATAACTAATAATAACTCGTAACTACGATAGAGGGCTTTGAGAAGAGGAGGAATTAAAACGAACTCAGAATTGAAGATGTACATACAAAGTAGGGGTGACAAGATGTTTCATATACAAAGTATATATCCGTATTATTAAAAAAGATATGAAAATTCAGACATTGTTTATAATGCCTCATTCTATACAACTAAGGTAAAAAATAGGAAATGTATATTTTGCATTCTTTAGGGAAAGACTTATAGCCGTAACTGATCACTTTATTAAAAATATGTTTAGGTAAAAAATAAAAACTTAAAGTAAACATCTTTAAAACCACAAGAAATACATACTTAGCTGTCTCTCGGTTTAACAAAGAATGATGAAGTCGAATCCCAAACCTTTTCTTGTGAGCTAAAATAATAAAACATTGCAGGAATAATATCCGAAAAACGTTGAACGTAGGGATTTTAGTTTCTTGCTGGTTGCAAGAAACGGATTGTAATTGCCATTTGTTGTCTTGATAAGGAATGTACACACTCTCATACAATCAGGCTATGAATAACTAATTTACGTACGTGGAATGTAGGATTACTACTTGTTGGAGCTGTTTATATTTTATTTTATTTCTTAGTAATGTGATCCCAATAAATACAATTATATTAACAAGCAAATGTAACTTTACTGTGTAAAATAACATTTATTCTTATACCTTGTTTATTTATTATTTTTTTAAATAATAATGAAAAATGTCCGCAGACAAACAATCTGGTTACAACAATCTGTGGTAGACAAGGGTTTACCTTTTTTCATTCCTACCTTCATTAATAACTGCCCATGAAGCCTTTGACTTTTTCATTGATCCAGCAATCAAATTATTGCTATATTTTAGGTTGGCTATCCTAATTACACATTTATATTTTTCTGTTAATGGTTTTTATTTTTCCCTAATTATATTGTTATTTGAAGTAAAGCGAAATAAAAAGTAAAGTCTATGCAACTCCTTTTTTAGCTTAAACAATCCCTCACGGTACGATTTGTTATTTGATTTTTTGTTCTCAATACTTTTTTTTATTTAGATCCCATATAAACATAACAAAGAACTCATTAAACGTATCATTAATATGTAGGTTATTATTATACATAACAAACCAGTATACTTTGCTAATATTTAAAAAAATCTAGCAGAATTTTCACAGTTTATAGGCTTTGTTATATGTACATTTTTTATTCTTTTTGAGTTTGCAGACTCCTCAGTAGCACATAAAAGGTAGCATTGTGATCGGAAGCTGTAGCATTTAACACAGAAGCAGTCCAGCTGTCCAGATGCATTGTAGGCACGATATTATTAATACAAATGTCTTTTGAAGCATGTGCGTCAAAAGGTTTGCGCGTGTTTTTTCTCTTACAGCAGTACGTAGACCAATGAATTTATTACACTGTTTAATTCTTGCTTTTCTCTGCTATTTTCCAAAAAGTCTACATTCAAATTTCCTATGCACATAAAGTCAGACTTCACACGATTCATACATAAAAATATGTCATTCAGTTTACCTATAAATACGTAAATGTTATCTGTAGAAATTCACCAGCCAACTATTAAAAGTTTGCAGATGAACTGCAGGCAGTTCTAAAACAAGTTTTTCAGCAACATTAGGTACATTTTGGCAAACGTGTGTGTCAGTATGGTGTTTGGCCAAAATTACACTGCCACTATGCAGTCACTGTTCTTGCAAAAATGCTGCAGTTGTATATCCTGGTAAATCAATATTTACAATGTCTACTTTATACAACCAGTGCTTCGTTACACAAATAACATCAACATTATTGTTTGAACTAAAAAATCGAAATAGTCAATTTTATTATTCATACTCTTAATTTTCCACAAAAACGCAGTTATGCTACTTTACAAATACAACACGTACTCTGGATTATTAAGTGGGAAGAAATTGGAGCCTGTATTTACACGTAATTGTTATTAAATTACATATTCAGATTGTCTATAAGGGTATAAAGAACTTACGATTACAATATAAAAAGTACTACAACAAAGAAACTTACTTGTTTCCTAGCAGTTACCCGCGGATTCACAGCCATTGTCCTAATGAACAACTGGTATATCACAGGCATTTACTTTTTAAATTTCATACCAAACACTCTGGTGGTCTCTGGAATCTATTCAACGATCCTGGCCCAATAAAGTATAACTAAATTTTATATTTAAAGATCTGTATTTTTAGGCTCTGACGACGAAGAATGAAATAGTTTATAAGTGTAAATGAAATAATCAAAATTTCTCAGCAACATTCTATGGCTTAATGTTCATGTTTGTTTTCTCAAATTTTAGTAAAAGAACTAATGTGACGTGGAGCCATATATTTTTGTGCCTGTTACTTATGTTTCTGTTTCGTCAGTTACTCTAAATATGCCGTATCGAATATAGGTAGTATTCCAGTATGAACATACGTCTGTGTTATTCTTACATCCAAGCAATGTACATGCCACAAATCTCTCTTCTACAGTTTATGTGATTATGAAGTATCGTACATTTAAACACACAAATATATAAATATCTAAGCTTCCATACATTGTTCTTCACAATTTGTCGCATTTATAACATGAATATGATCTGTTTTGGTGTTGTTAAAGCCCGACCATTGCTTAACATATAAACACATTCCCACTCAGCGGGTAATTACCATCGGACCATACAGAGTTGATGATAGAAATCATGTATAACGATAACACTAGGATTCTTTGCTTTGTTACTGGGAAAGTCTATTCGTTCCTATTTAAGTATACTTGTATTTGGAAATCCAAAAATAAAAAAAACACTCATTTCCCCATGATGTGAGTTTCAACAGCCAATTTTGGCATTTCATTTTATTTGTTTTTTTTTTTTGTCGATAGTAAGTGGAAAGTTTTCAATGTAGATATAACAGGCATGTTCTTTAACCACATAATATGTAGAAACCTTTAATCATGGCCATAAAATGGTGTAATAAGAAATTCTTATTCATCAGACAGTTAAAAGTCGTTTTCATATAAAAATTTGTATAATTGTTGACAGTATTGACTTCGTCCTGCTGGGCGATTTCAACATCAACGCGATGAACCAAATTCATCGGGCGACATGATATGCTGCAATGCTTTGGCTTGGAGTTGATGGTCAAAACTCCAAAAAGAGTGACGCCAACACAGACTGATATAAAGACAACGTCATTTCAAATCTTCCTAATGTCGCAGGGTCCATGATTAACACATCTATCGCGGATCATTATGGCCAAGATGAAAATAAATCGAGAGGGAGCCCAAAAGTAATAAAAGAATAAGAGACATAGGACTTAGCAATATTGCTCCTCTAAATGACTCTCTTTTTAATGAAGAATGGCTTTTTCGAAATTAAAGCCAACCAATAGAAAAGCAGTTCCAGTCATTTAATAATTACCTAAATTTTCATTTATATTTGTTCTGCAATTAAGTTCTGCCAAAAAAGGTAAAAAATACTTGGGTTATAAAAGGAATATTGGTTTCAAAATATAAACTAAACTTCTTTTCCGAAATGTATAGATCAAATTCAATTGAACAATTTTAAAAACTATTTCCGAAAACGAAACAAAAATTTACTGAAAAGTGATCCAAGCTGCAAAATCAATATGGTGGTCTCGCAGGCAGATGTTTGTTTCATTGAAATATTGCAACATATTCCATGAACAAATGACAAACGCCTAAATTCTTAAAAACTGGTCTGAAAAGCTTTTAGCACCTAAGGCATTTTAAAGTGTTAACGAGTTTTATAGTTGGGTACCCTCCAATCTGGAAAACTGGCAATGGGGTTGGTGGTGGAGATAATTGGAGAATGAGTAGTACGCATGAATGTAAAGATTGCATGTCAGAATGCAGTATTGTAAACGAATGTAAAAAATAGATTTATCCTGTGTGCTATAAAACCGTTACATTTTCTACGGCAAAAAAGGTTTGACTTTGACAATGCAACAGTATATTTCTTCAGTAACTTCTATAAGCCTTATTTTTTATGTAAAATTATTGGAGATACGAATACTACCCATCCGTATTTTTACTTTTTCTAGTAATGTGTATACTTTTTTTTAAATTAAGTGATAAAGTACAAAAACAAAGTGATATATTTCTGAGTAACCAAAACATATTACAACAAATCATATCTTTAATAAGGGACATTGCCCAGAATTCAGATGAAGATGTAAATTTAAAAAAATGTTATTATTACTATGGGGCAAATATATATATATATGACAAAAAGCTGCCTATAAATTATGAATTCTTACAGAAGGATTTAGTGTTGATAACCATGTATTATGGATACAATATGACTTTCATACATTTTAACTAAGGGCAAATTAATGTTTTATTCCAGACATTTCAGATTAAAAATCAGACTGGTTGTATTAGTATTAGAATTATTAGCCTTGCAAAGCTTTAAATAAATTTATAAAACATAGAAATTATATTAAAAATGTAAATAATAACGACTCTCTAAAAGATAATTATTTTAGTTATTATAAAATTTAATTTAATTATCAAAACATATCTGATTTCACTGTGCGAAATAATTTACCTAATAATACGCAACAGTTTATAACAATGAATGAGGACTCAGTTCAAACCAAAACATTTTATTACACCTACAACTAACTATAACTCCGTGGAGAGGGCTGGTATTTATATCCAATGTCCAATATTATATCCAATATTTATATCCAATGTCATTTATAACTAATGTTATCAATACTAAATTATATGCTTTCCTCACATTAGGCATTTAAATCTAGTTTCTTCTTTAGCATTGAGTTAAGGAATTTAAATACAAAGTTAGGAAAAGTTAGTGGTGTAAATACAAATTTTTCATCTTACTGTAAAGGAGAGAAGTATTATACCTAATAACTTAAATGTAATAGTGCATACAATTGAATATTACTTCAAACAATACACTAAATAAGCCAAAATAGTATAACTCTGACAAGAACACGGTTTATGAAATATTTAAAATGTTGGGCAAATATTAAGTTTCATTCTTGCTTTTCAAACGACATAGCCATAACGGAATGATAAAAAATAACTACAACAGCGATAAAATATACAATCTACAGGTGTGAAATATGTTAATTATAATGTTATTAACTAGTATATAAACCGCCCATGAGCTTTGAAACTTTACGTTAAGAGTATACTGATTGTACACTTTCTGATGAAAATCTTGTTTTAGTGCTTGTCCGTAGAATGGAAGTTGAGGGAAAAGCCGCTTGGTCCCGATAACAACCTTCTCTTTGTTACCTACTTTTACACCTGTCATACTGATTTTCAAAATAAATTCTGTACATAATCGAATTGATACATAAATACAGACATAGGCTATATATTTTCAGAAGCGTTGAGAATAGGCATATTTTAATAGCTACGTTTTTACTACAGCATAAATCTTGAAGCCTTTTCTGTTAGTTTAAGCTTTTCTTGCAAAATGCAACTGTGGCAAAAACAAAGATCGTGTTCCATTTTGACGATTAAAACATTATGTATTATAAAACATAAAGTAAAGTTGTAATGTTAAAACATTCAGTCTTACTTCCTACCAGATATAAGTAATAACACCATTTACTCATAAGAATACTGTACAGTTAATAAATAGCAAAACATTATGTATCATAAAACATAAAGTAAAGCTGTAATGTTAAAAAATTCAGTCTTACTTCCTACCAGATATAAATAATAACACCATTTACTCATAAGAATACTGTACAGTTAATAAATATCAAAACATTATGTATCATAAAACATAAAGTAAAACTGTATGTCCAAAAATTCACATTTACTTCCTACCAGATATAAGTAATAACACCATTTACTCATAAAAATATCGCACAGTTAATAAAGACTAAAACATTATGTATCATAAAACATAAAGTAAAGCTGTAATGTTAAAAAAATTCAGATTTACTTCCTACCAGGTATAAGTAATAACGCCATTTACCCTTGATAATACCGCACAGTTAATAAAGACTAAAACATTATGTATCATTAAACATAAAGTAAAAATGTAATGTTCAAAAATTCCTAAATGTCAAAAAAACTTTTTATCACTATCCTAACAGAATGTTTTTAATCTGATGATATATTCAAACCATTTTTTTATCTAGCAGACCTATTCGGCAGCCCACAATTTATATTGTTACACGAATACATAACGAATCAGATGCAAGCCTGAATCCGCAACAGCGCAGGCTTGGGCTTGGGCCTCGGATTTTCTTCCCTTCTCGCATTCAGCATTCTGGACTGTCTCCTGACCCACTATCGTGGTTCGTCTCGTACAAGGGCTATGATGCCGACGCTTAATTTTGATATCCTGGTTGGTATGATACCGTACTTTTAGAACTTTTTGTGATTCAATCTGTTTGTAAAATATTTGGAAGCCGCTATGTCTAATGTGAGAGAGGTTGAAATTGTAAATATATATATATATATGCTGTCTAGCGTAGTGAAAAACAAAAGTTGGAGGAATTTTAGAAATATAACAAATTATAATTTTTTATTCTAATTGAATTCTACAAATTTAAATAACTGAAAGAAATTAAGATCACTTCATAATAATAACACTTATTTTAAATAACCTTTTAAAATTGTTTGGTTAAATTTAGACAAAAATCAGCTTTGCTAAATAAAACTATACATCTCTTTAAGTAAACACCAATTTTTAATAAATATAAAAATTATTTACTTAAAATATAGGCTAACTTTGATAAATTATAAGAATCTTTCAATGAAATGATGCTCGAAAAACTTAGCGTTGAAATAAAATATGGGTGGAAATGCACAAGATGGGAACAAAAGGCCCAAATTTTCGACCACCTCAAGACAAATACATAAAACATGGCAATTAACCTGTTTCATCCGGTCTATATAACTACACTTAATATCAAATCAGTACAAACCATTAATAAGTGAATAGTACATAAATTTTAACATTACTTTTTCTCTTGGCAGAAAGAAGTGTTATTAACTTTTTAGCGGTTTATGTTTAAGGTTCATTAGGAATTGTAGAATTATCTATAGAGGAATTATCTAGTATAGAATTATGAATCCATAACATATATCCACAGCCCATGAACGTGCACGACAATTAATAACAAATAACAATGACAATAATCATTAACAATAATAAATACTTTAAACCATGTTTTGTGGCATAAAATAACAATTAATAACTATATGAAATCACACTATAAAAATAACTAATAATGTTTTAAATTGATTTTTAGAAAATACATTTATAATCAGTTAATACAGTCTCATATATATTACACATTACCATTTCCCAGACTTCCACCAAAGAATAATCTTGACGCATGAACATGAAAAGATGCTAGATTGCTAATTGTGTAAAAAGGAAAAGAACTACTCATTCTCTCATGCTCTGTTCGATTCAACATTACGGGCTACAATCAATACAGCAGATATAAAAACCGGTACCGTAGTGGCGGCATTACTGTTTATCTCAAGAATTCGTATGAATAGATTGACAGCCCTTTTACCATCAATTTAAATGGTATTACCTCGTCCGATCTTGTTTTCGTAACTCTTCGTCTAGTCTATTTGACTATCAACATTGTAGCCGTTTACTTGAACGTGTGTTTTTCAGTTTGGAATATTTAGGAGATATAAATTGTAAATTTTATAAGAAAATCAATACTTACACACATATAAATCTTTAATGATCAGTTTTGCCTTGGAATCATTGATTAATGAACCAACCCGTATTGTCGACGGTAGTTTTATATGTTTGGATAATTTGTACATAAAAGTAATATCTAATACTGAAAGTTTTAACTATGGTGCACAGATTATACATTTAAGTATTACTGACCATTCTCTAATTATGTCTAAATTTTAGACGGAAGAATTCTAGTTGGAAAATAAACCATCTCAAAATGCAAAGTCATTATCCTTGGACAAACATATATTTTTAATAGTATAGATTGGTCAGTTTTATACTGTTAAGATACTGTTTATGAGACCTTCTGTACATCCAATACAATTAATTAATACATAGAATACAATTAATGAGGCTGTTGTCAAAGTAACATAAGACTTTTCAATAAAATCTACTGAAGATTTGCTCCCTGGCTAAATAACTATCTACGTTCAAATATTAAAATAGGTTGTAAAAAGCAGTGAGGTTTCAAACTGAAAATTATAAACCACAATAGGTATAGGAATATTATTAAAAAATGGAATGAAATCTAAAAGCAGAAAACAATTATTCTGAAATGTTTGTCTGCTATTGGAAATACACTAGCTCAGTGGGGTTAGGTTAATACGTTAATCAACTGTCCTGCTAAAACCACTTGTGTTAAGTAAATATGTGTAAAATGTCATTTTGAAACAAATATTGATAAAATATCTTCATAGTTCATTAAATGTTTTCACAAAATAGCCGATGAGTTAAGAAACAATATCAATAAAACAAATTTACCATACAATCATAATTTTCTATATTCCTCCCCCCCCCCACAAGTTCATTAATATTTTGATTCTTTTTGACATCCAAAAACATCAGACTAAATCACTAATATAGTTCATTATTCAAAATTGGAAAACCTCCAGGGTTGATAATATAACATATTTTGTAGTGAAGAAACTTTGGAAAACATAAACGTACTCACATTTTATCTTTATAATATTTGTCTTTAGCAAGGGGAGTTTCTTAACTGTCTTAAGGTGAGTTAAACGGAAAAATATGCAAAAAAAATATTTTTTTATTTTATGGGGAATTATTATTCTACATTCCTTTACGAAACTTTTGATGGGTCAATCATAATGTTCTGACAATTAAACGTTTTTTTTTTTTTTTATTTTTTTATTTTTTTTTATTTTTTTTTTTTTTTAATGTTTGCACGACATTTTCTGATATATTGCCTCACATATTTTGTAGTCACTATTGGAGCTGTCAAACTGATTTGTTTACATACCTTTGACCATAACCTTTTTTGTCTGCAGCTGATTGTTGGTTCATCTGCTATTCAGAGTTCAGTCAGAGTTGATATTTGTTGACATTAGCTCAGCTGTCATAATAGTGTTTATTATATTATTACTTGTGTATTTGTTGGAATTTGCGACTTTTGTGTAGTTCTTATTTTTTGTGTGTTCTTTTATCCAGAAAAATGACCAAATCTAAATCAGTGTTTAAAAAACGTAAATTTGGTGGAAATAGGCATGCCATAAAGGTTATAAACCAAGGACGCACAGGTATCTCAAATAGTACTATTACTAACCTAGATTTAGCTTCAAACTCTAATGTAACAAACATTAGGCCTACACCTACTCCATCACCTAGTTCATCTAAGATTAAATTAGATAGACAATCTGAAGCTTACAAAACGTTTGAAGGCAAGGATACCAACATTATAATTAGTTTGAATTTACTATCAGAAGCTTTCTTACAGTTTACAGTTTGCAGGTTATGTGGTGGAAATCTTAGTTTGACCGAACTACAGGAGCAAAGAAATGGTTTAGCATTCAAGCTTTCATTATTGTGTTTGGTATGTAACAAGGAGAATCTATTTTGGAACTCTAAACAATGTAACAATAACTTATATGAAGTCAACTTGAGAATGTTGTATGGGTTGAGATGTATCGGTAAGGGAGGGGAAGGCGGTAAGGTCCTTTGCGGAGTACTAAATTTACCTAAGCCTAGTACTTCCTACACTAAGTATACTAAAATACTAAGAGAATGTGTAAGTACAGTATCAGAAAGATCAATGATTGATGCTACAAAAGAAGCTGTACATGAAAATGCTGGTGATATAGATATAAGTATTGCGTTCGATGGAACCTGGCAGAAACGGGGTTTCAAATCAAAAAACGGATGTTGTACTGTTACAAGTGTAGACACTGGTAAAGTCCTAGATGTGGAAGTTTTAACTAAGTTTTGTAGTGGTTGTACCAAGAGTGGCAATGACCAAATAAAAATAGAAGCACACAAGCCAAATTGCTTAAAAAATTATCAAGGTTCAAGTGGAGGGATGGAACCCGTGTCTTCTGTTGCACTCTTCAACCGTTCTATCAACAAGCGAGGTGTTAGGTATAAGGAGATGTTGAGTGATGGAGACTCCGAGGCTTATTTAGCTGTTGTAGATAGTAATCCTTATCCTGATTTAGTAGTGTCTAAGTTAGAGTGCATAAACCATGTAGCAAAGCGTATGGGATCAAGACTGCGAAACACAAAAGCTTCCTACAAAGGTAAAGAGTTGTCCGATGGAAAGTCGATAAGAAGTAGGCTATCTGACAAAAAAATTGATGAGTTGCAAACTTATTACAGCAATGCCATAAGAGGTAATTGCACAGATCTAAATCAAATGAAAAGAGCTGTATGGGCAATTTATTATCATAAGATTTCGACAGATGAGAATCCAAGTCATGGCCTTTGCCCTCCACCGCCCAAAACATGGTGCAAGTACAGGCTAGCTGAAGATAAGAAGGAGCTCTCAACATTCAGCCATAAGAACTCCATTCCTGTACCTGTAATGGAAGTTTTGAAACCAAATTTTAGACATCTAACCAACCCAGACTTACTAAGAAGATGTGTCCATGGAAAAACTCAGAACGTCAATGAGGCTTTTAACAACGTCGTATGGACTAGAATACCAAAAAAAACACATTTGTAGGAAGGCTAACACAAGAGTTAGGAGTGTATGAAGCTGTCAGTACATTCAATGATGGCAATATTACTAGGCTAAAGGTATTACATGAGCTTGGACTTAATGACTGTGGGAAGAACACGGTAGAAACGATGAAAAAATTGGACGAGGAGCGACTGCGAAAAGCTGAAAAAGCTGTACTAGATGCGACAAAAGAAGCAAGACTAGCCAAGAAAAGGTCAAACCTTGTTACAGAGGCCCCAAACCTACAGGATTATAACCCTGGAGCTTTTTAAGGTAGGGCAGTTTTTACTTTTCTGTATCAATATATGTTATACTTTGTTTAAATCCAATTTACCGAAAACTATGTTGTTACGTATAAATGCCCCATTATCTCAGAAAGTACTTGACATAATATCTTGATGATATTTTTACCATGTTCTCAGTATTATTGGTTGATAATATGGAACTAGAATTATCTCAATATGTTAACAAATAAAATTTAAAAAAATATATCTTTAAACATATTTTATAAAAAATATACTATTTAAAAGAACATTTTATAATTCATGAAAATATTTTCATAATATATTTATTCTAGTTCAGTAATGTTATATTGGTATAAAAAACAATCTGTGAAATTTTGAAACCTGTACCATTGTTGGTTTCTGAGGAAACAGGTCATCAAGTAGACTAATTTAACATGGGCGGTATAGGGCCGTTTAACTCACCATTGTAATGCCAATTGTAATACTTTCGCATAAACGGGAGATGCTAATTGTTTAAGTAATTACAGGCCTATATCATTATTACGGTATTTTCAAAACTCTTTAAAAATCTATGAAAAACGCTCAGTAACATTTTCCACTAAATAATTTGTTCAGTAAAAATCAATTTGGCTTCACCGAAAATCTTTCTACAGAAGACGCTTTGTTAAACTTACTTGAATATATTTATAATGGTATAAAGAATGGTTATATTTGTGGGACTATATAACCTTGATTTCACCAAAGCGTTCGATACTGTGGATCATGAAATTTTGCTGCAAAAATTGTAGTTGGCACAGACCGCAAAACGTCAAAGTTTATAATTACTTGAGTGAGTCGGCCTTAATTAAAGACGGTGTTCCGCAAAGATCAGTATTGGGGCCAATTATATTTCTTGTCTATATCAATTATTTATGTAATGCGAAGTTCAATGGTGTTGTAATAGATTCTACCGATGATACAGCACCTAGATATTGTGCTGGAAATCTTCATAAACTGCATAACAACGTTAAAGATGATCATAGATATTTAGAATTTTCGTTTTCGAAACATGTTCTAACACTAAAGAATTCAGCGAAAAAATGAACTTGTCCACTGGGATGCTTATACTTCATCACTGATGTATGGTTTTGGGTGTGTGTCAATGCTTTTTGTAGAATGCAATTTCGTTTTTTAGTTAAAAATACATTACCAGTGATTTTCGTATGTTTAATTTAATATTAACTTTCTTATGCACATGTAAATGACAGTTGGTATTACTTTCCTCTTAAAATCAATGTTATGCATGTAATCCCAATCGGTCTAATCCTAGGGAAAACGATTATTTATCAAACTGAATACAATAATGTAATTTAAACTATACAAATAGATTTATAACTTTCATTTATGAAAATAAAGAATTATTATTATTACTATTATTAATATGTAGGAAGTAGTTCTGAAATGTTTATAATTTATCCTTCTGGTACTTAAAAGCTTCTTCATACTTGGAGATCGCGTTACATCACTGTTCCAAACAAGTGTTTTTAATGTTCCTAATCTATTTTTTAAATTGTACACCACGTGATCTCTAGTTTTAGGGGAGGAGGGAGGTGGAGAACTCCGGAATATGATCACAGTTCGAGAGCACGAGCACAACAAAGGTAGGTCAGTCAAATGGTCCTCTCGAGATCCGGTAATCAAGGCCTAAGCACCACCAGGCCCGGTAGGTCAAAAAATGTTGGTGGAAAAAACTAAAGCTTAACTAGTCCTATATATGTGTTGAGAGGTACAGATTACACTACATTAGAACAGATGGCCACTATAAAGAACCTCAAAACAAGATTTACTGCTACCATGTAAGAGACCCCTAGATATGCATATTTCATAGAAATATGAATTTGTTTTGCCTATTTAATCAGTCCATAAAAGCACAATTTCATGTTTCATAAAGATCCCTTCAATCTCAGAGAGTTTTATGCAAATCAATCTTTTACCTAGGTTCTCCTTAATTACGTTCAAATTAGACTCAATACGTGCCAACGATTTTTAGTTATAGATCGGAACCACGGTGAAAAAATATCGGACAGAAAATGCGACCAATGTATTTTTTACAAATTCAACTCTAACGTTTTGATTTTTACATATTGAATGATTTTACATAGCATTTTACATCAGGTCTTTAACTTCAGATGGTTTAGTTGGCATTGTAGGCGTCACAAATGATGAAATAGAAAGAAATAAGTAGTGTCATTGTGCTAAGCATTGTAATTTCAAGCATTGCCTTTCTCTAAAATAATTATATTTTCCTGGTAATATAATCTCACCATGTTACATTCACTAAAATACGTTGTATTTTACCCGCGTAAAGTAAAACATTAAAAACCTTTTTTTAGTGTAGTTCAATAGCATTAGTAAGTTATTATACAAAAAGTAGACGAAAAATGAACAGATAATGTCATATATTGTTACCATGCAATCAACTAATAAATATTGTTTAATAATAAAACCAGTAATATGTGCTAAGATATAATAATGTTTTTATTTTGTGCTTTGAAGTTTAGAAACCTAATTCTTATTAGGCCTTACATTAACTTCCTAGCCTGATAAATCAAAGTTCTAGCATTTTAAAAATTAAAGCAGTTATGTGCCATCTTTAAGCATGTATTTTAAACGTTTTTAGGGCAATTCAAGCCAATTTATCAAAACGAAAATCAAGTAGTTAAGTTACTATAATCACTTGTATGACATATGTGAAGATTCGCCGAGTAAAACCCATGAGTAAGTAAGCCCTTACGTTAAGCACATAATTGTGTTCAAATTATTAAGCATTAATGATTGACGAATGACAAATTCATATTCAACTGTTGGAAAGTCTACAAATTATCGCCTACAAAATGTTTTAATTAAACTGTGTTTAAACTTCCATGCAAATACTTTAATCAATTAGAAAACATTATAGGATGTGATAAACATTAAATTTTCACCAATGTTAGTCAATTATACCACAGTGTTTTATAATAACTTTCCATGTAAGCTTCAATAATATTAACATAATAAATGAAACATGATTTTTTCCGAAAAAAGTTATCGTTGTATTACAGGATTCTTGTATCACTAGACCATGTCAACTGCACCGTAAAAATCCTGTTTCCTTCACAATCCTCCAATCTTCAAAAACGAACTCTTCACAGAGTTCAAGTAGCATAATAATGTATATTAAAAGAAAACTGATTACAGAGAACTGAATACAGAATAAGTCTAAATAATCAACCCTGTAATTGTGTACTGGTATGGATTAGAATACAAAAGTCAAACATGACTCTGATAATAAATCTAACAGACAACATGTAATTTTTTGACGAATTTACAGTTTAAATAGCAGTTTATTACTTTTGGAATTGTAATGGCTACATATTTAATGGAATGTAGTATATAACCATAACCCAAAAGACAAACGTCCAGGTAATATACAAGTTTCTCCGTTTAGTCGAATTTTGTTGTAGTTGAATCTGTAGCCGCTAGGTCGCAGGAGTGGCCGGTTATCTCTCGTTTCTTCATGTAATCAGTTATTTTAATTACTGTTTTACTATGTGTTGAGTACAAGTTTTCTTTTGTGAATCTTACCTTTTTTTCTCGTGAACAAGTATGTTATAACAAGACATACTACTCGACGGCGGATTTCCCGAGTTGATCTTTAGTTGTCATATGTTCAATCTTTATTGACTTGTCGCTTTTCCAACACCTCGGGCGCCATTGGAGATCTATGTCAAAGTTGAGTGAGGCAGCTTATTGGAAATTAGTAAGCATGGAAGTTACTTGAAAATTAGAAACATGTGTAGTTTTTAAGTTGTAAAATATTCAAGATAAAACTTTCTCCGTCTTGGTTGAGAAGATTAACAAGTTTGTCCAGTCCAGAAAAAGTACTATCATGGTACGAGGTACAATTTGAATCAACTAAAAATTACGGCAATTGTTGTTGTCACTTTTATTTCCGCAGTTTTATTTAACACTTTCCAACAGTTTGTACGAACATTGTCTTGCAAGTTTAGGAAATATAAAAACATACATACATACTTACAAGAACTTTTTAAGAGATTTTTCGTTTCGCTTTACGAAGCATAATAGGCTAAGTAAGGTATGAACTTTCTTCTTTCATATTTTTAACGAACACCATTTTGAAACTTGAACAGTTAACCATTATTTGTAATAATAATGGCTTTTTAACATTACGAAATATTTATTCCAAATCGTGTTATTTTGTGTCTATGTTTAGAAATAGACTTCTAAAAAAACGTTGGACAGACGCCAACAGCAATTATGTTGAGAGTTCTTATTTAGTTTTTATGTTGAGGGTTGATACTGGCTAATGAACCTATTCTAGCTACATACAAATACTCTTTGTGTCTGAATCTATTTAACATTAGGCTATACATATACAAACATACATGATGTTTTCTTTTCTTGGAAAGGTCTGAAAAGACGATCTATTGCGAATTTTATTATGAATGTACTTTGGACCATTGCTAGGATATATTGATATCAATAAATATGTATATATATAAATAAATATTATAATACACACACACACACACACACACACACACACACACACACACACACACACACACACACACACACACACACACACACACACACACACACACACACACACACACACACACACACACACACACACACACACACACACACACACACACACACACACACACACACACACACACACACACACACACACACACACACACACACACACACACACACACACACACACACACACACACACACACACACACACACACATATATATATATATATATGTAATCTTACTGAAGTAGGCAGATGTCTATAAAACTCTACCTAGAAATTCAACAATTTATGCTACTAGAGATTAATGTGTAGGCACCTCCCATTGCTACAGCAAACCAGGAGTTTGTTGAGTCAGTCTGCAAGGTGACTGGGTGACTGAGAAAGGGACGTTACCGCCCCATCTCGAGTGTTCAGCTCATTACACAAACAATCAACATGGGTAAGAGAAAATGGTCTGAAGAAGTTTATGTGATGTCTTGTATACCATATTATAATTTCTTGGATACTCTTGTTTAAGAGTGAATTTGCCACGATAGGAGTTGGAATTATACAGAAGATAAATGTATTGTATGTTACTATTTTAGTAAATTACTAATGTATATATTTTTGTCTGTACTAGAATCTAACATTTTCAGACTCAAGCCAATGTTTTATTGGCATATTTAACTGAACAGCTCTTATTTAAGTTGAAAAGGTAACAATGTATGCCTTATGTCTGTAACCACGCGGTTTTGCGAAAATAGAACTAACATTTTGAAGGCTTAAACGATTTCGTATTTAAATGAATCTCAAAGTAAATAGAACTTAATTAAGCTGTTAAAATCACCCAAGAAAACGGATCTCCTCACAGTTAAAGTTGTATTAAAATAGTACTTTTCATGTTTACTGATTATAATATTAAGAGAAGATTAATTTGAAAATATACGTGACATCTAAATAGACATGGAGTTTAAATTTTACGTTTATTAGTGCATATTAGTTTCGCCAAAAGCTACTATTAATTTAACAAACAAATTTACGTAACTCCATGGCATTTTTATATTTGTTTGGTTGATAATTAATTGAGTTAAATATTAACTAATACGCCTGTATGTGTTTCTGTGGGTTCAGGGTAAAATTGTTCGTACTCTAAACTCTACTAAATGTTTAGGTATACACCTTGCAAAATCAGACATATTCGTGAATATTTTTAACACACATAAAATTTTAGAACGTAATAAAGTGTTTTACACAAGTTCAGCATTTTAACTAAAAAATGTGAAGTGCAATAAATAGAACCAATGTTCGGGCTAGTACAAACATAATTTCTATTTATTCTTTAATTAGTGCCATACAGATAGTTTGTAAAATATATTACAGTATTTATCTCGCAGATAATTTTAAATGCGTTTTTAAACAAATTATCATGTCTTAACAATGCATATTACTATACTGCAGAATTGGACATGAAAACGTGCTACTAAAATGAGTCAGCACATTTACTATTCGCTACAATATTAATTCCTATGCTTGCCGAGCTTCTTTAGAGCAAAGAGAGAAAGTATGTACTATAATGGGTTCTCTCAAACATACATACAATAATACAATACAATAATAATTTATGTTAAAACACTGTTTGGAAGCATATAATATTAGATGTTGCAGTATCCTATTAATCATTTGAGTAAGACGTTTCATACAACTTAATATTGTATTAGTTTTAGTAATATTTTTTCAAAATAAAAGCTTTATCACAAAGACATGAGATACGCTAAGACACTAGACGTTAAAAATCAACTAAGACAATCCGATATTCTGGCAAAATGCGTTTGGAGCATTATTGAGTTCAACACAAAATATTTTAAAATTTGCAAATCCAAAACTTAAAACTCAAAATAAACTAATTTATGATTCACTCAAAGTGGCAAATGCATTTTATATATTTTGATCAACCGCAGCTGAAACAGTCAGTTCTTTTAATCAGAATATCGCTTGCAGGGTGTTACTTGATGAGATCGGTCTTGTCAATTTTCCGTTATTCTATGAGTGAGATAGACCTAGTCTTGGTTTCATGCAAAATCTCAAACAAAAATTATTATCGTTTTATTAACTGTGTGGTTAATTAAAAAGTGCTTCAAGCATATTTTGACACTACTCACAACATTGAACAATCTATCGTTCGCATAAGTTGTGTTTGCGTCCGCATTGAAGATGTCACTGGATTTCTAAATGAGATGATCATTGTATCTCAAGTATATCGTGCAATTTCAATTATTATAGTACTTAGCAAAAGGTAATAAAAATTGTCTCAATCAATTTGAAAAACGTCTTAACCTCCTTAAAGATTTGCCTCCTAATTAGTTCGGGTTTTAATTTAAAAAAACCTATAATCTATGCCGCAACTGACCTTGTGAACAATGATGTCGGTGGCCAGAGGTGGTGAAGAGAGAACAAGTGATTAGCATATTTTCGAAGCATTGGACTGTGTGTATCATGTGACAATATTGCACCATTTAAGAATTAGAAGTATTAGATGTTTGCCACGATTGGCTCTGATCTTAACTTATCTCAGGGATCAATATTAGAGCCAGTCATGTTCCTTATTTATGTTAACAGTTTGAATTCATCAATCTAGAATGGAAAGGTAACACTATATTCTATTTCTCTGTATTGAATAAAAATCTAAAATTAATCTTGAAGCAAAATCATTTATCGACTTAAATTCATAGAATATTTCTCAAAACACAATTTGAAAACAAATCGCTCAAAATAAAATTAAATAAATTATTGCTTTGGGCAACACACTCATTACCTTGTGATAATGGACGATGGTCCCTTGAGCAACCAACCAATTAAGCTTCTTTGGAATGTACCTTGATGATTAAAAACAAAATAAATTTATACAATTAAGTGAACACACACGTACTCGTATATCTAGTATCAACAAATAATTTATTCTAACGTTTAATATTGTTTTATATAAGGTCCTTGTCTGAATAGGTATTATAATATATAATGTATATATATGGATATATGAAAAATCCTAGCTTCAGTTGCAATATATCACGACAACGAAATAAGGTTATATTTATTAGTATTATCTATTGCAATCCGATGAGAAATAAAACTAGCTAATACTACAGTTTTGAGGGTTATTTAGCGCGAGATATCATTATTAGTTCGAATCAGTAATAAAACTAGTTCTATTTCATTATGGAATATCAATTACTAGGATTGTCATCTTGGATTAAGAGCAAAGTGAGCGTGAGCTCGATAGCTAAAAAGTTTTCTGTAAGTTTAACCAATCAACTTGACCTGTTCGCTATACTAGATTATTATTATGGAGAAATTATATAACAATTCAACGTACCGTTTATCTCACAATGTTTTGTTTTTCCAACAAGTAGTATGAAGTACCAAAAATGAAAAAAGCCCATAAATACGTGGAGAATAGTACACAAGTGAACATTTCTGACCATAAAAAATTAAAAGGAAAAATTGTAATGAATCTAGAACTTGAGCACACCCAGATCTTAGTAGCATTCTCTAGAATCCAGGGACGTAAAACCTTCTAGAAATTATACATATTTCAGAGGTAAAGAGTTCCCAAGAGCCAGGGTTTTCCTTGGGTACAAAATGATGTACTATATATCAATTACAGTGACAGAGCTCATTAGCCTTTATTTAATATCTTATACGCCACAAACTATGGTCTTATACCTATGTATGTATTAGTTCTACTATTAGCTCAGTGTGACGACACCATGTTTTTTTATTACCTTGCTTTAACCTCTGACCCGATGTCTTCCTTGCCCCACTCCCCCCCCCAAAATGAGGTTGCTTACGTATGGAATTATGCACGTAATTGTTTTTCAATGAGTAATACGTGAAATTCAAATCTTTTGGATTAATTCCATGACCATCAAATCCCTTGTCATCAGTATCCATTATTGGTCAAAAGTTAATTGATGATCCTAACGTTTCCACTTCCAGGTGTTTAATATTGGTATCACTCAGTATCTGAAGGCTATAAGAGATGGATGATACAGATATCTTGGTGGCTCGTGCAGGTAGTGTCAAAGTGATTCCAGTGGTATCTTATTTACAGATCTCTTAAGAACATGGCCAATTTCAAGAGATCTTGCTCTTGTAGAGATGCGATGCGATGGTCTCAGTAAGATTTCTAGGTGGTAAGTGATCTTTGCGTGAACGGGCTTTAGTAGACTTACAGGTGAATAATTCCAAGTACCAAGGGATTCCACGTACTCCTACAGGCTTTGAGACTTACGCATTCAATGGCTCCATGCCCACGGGATTCCATTCGATGGAAAATAATGAAGGCCAAATGTTTCTTAACAGATTTCAAAAGATGCAGATTCGCCAAATGCATGGGTGTCATTGGAGGTTGGATCATGTAGGAAATGTTGTCAAGAAGTGAGTCTAAATGTTTGTAGGACCTCAAGACTCGCAAAGGCTCTGATAATAAAAAGTAATTTTTTAGCCTTGCATTCCATATTTACCCAGGAATTAAGAGTCTAAAATAGAGTGGAAATTCCAAGGTAAATCACACACACACACACACACACACACACACACACACACACACACACACACACACACACACACACACACACACACACACACACACACACACACACATTAGTTTTAGGATAGTAATAGACTTTAGTAAAATCATAAAACTAAGTACTAAAAATAGTATTAACATTTAGCAGGACATTTAATCAGGCTGAGGTAGGTCACGATTTACTGATGTATTGCATTTACTTTTTTATCGATCAACTGCACAAAAGAAGTATTAAGCCTCGCGAATGTTTAACTGTTTGCGCAATTAAAAGGTCATTTGAAAGTAATGCAAGGAAAATTTGTATTTCAACGGGGATAGGTTTCCTTAACTTCACAAACATCACAATTATGGCGTATATAATATATATATATATATATATATATATATATATATATATATATACATATATATATATATAATTTTAATATTTTTCATTTGTTTAGTCACAAGTTTCCGCAACATTTAAACTTATCGTCTCATCTATCAATATTTTGACCGTTATTAACTTTTTACTTCTAAAAAAAGTAGGCTAGTCGTAAACGATTAAAGTGCTTCAAGTTAATTTAAATCAATAACCCTAATACCAGACCATGGAAATCTTGATTTCATTAATTAACTATTCTATTCACTGGACGGTTGTTTCGTTTATTCAAAAAAGGTCTTCCACGACAACTCATATAGTCTAAGATATGTAGTTATGGTATTTAATTTTTTTTTATTTTTACCAGGGATTGGTAATATATACAAAATGTTAAGACAAAAAGAGTTTTTTTTAAGTATCGTCGTGGTCTACTCTAAAAAAATCGAATTTTTCATAGCCTTCATAATTCACCAAACCTTCATATTACTAAAAACAAAAATATAATTATAACTTGAAATAAAACGTAAATGATAATTAAAATACCATAGCAAAGTCATTAGAATACAATAGAAACATACAAATAATAGTATCGGTGTTAGGTTATCCCAAAACAGAGTGAAATAAACCTGTTAGAAATTACAATTAATGTTTAATTTCTTTTAAAGAAATGGTGAGATTATTCCTGAAAGAATCAGTTCTATCGTTGAAGAACCAAGCCAACAATACTAGTCAGGTGTTTGGAGGCGGGGTAATAAAAGTAATAAAAAATATTTGTAATATTTATTATAGCTGTTTGACAGAAAATTAATATTAATTATCGTACGTAAATAACAAATTAACCAGCATTTTACGACTGCAAGCATAGAAGGAAACAATGCTTGTCATGAGGGATACACACTTCCAGATTATTTTGTTCTGAAAAGCAAATAACTGAAACGTCAATGGTGTAATGTAGGTCAGTGATGAACATCGTTGCTTTGGCGGCTGTAGTATCAATCAAACGACAGCGAATCGCTGGGGGATAGACAAGCAATACTGAGGAACACAGGAGGGTGATGACGTCAGCGGGGTACCGGCCTTGAAAACGGTAATGGTCGGTGGGAGGGAGGGGGTGGTTCACCCTTGCCCTCAACACACCCCTAGCGCGTGACAACTGCCAGTGCCGCTGATACTACCGCGGGCGCCGTGCCGAGTGTTGCTGTGGGCCGCACACCTCCGCCTGTCGCGGTAAGTCGGACACACACTCGTGTAACTTCTACTATTGTCCGTGTTCCTCTCTATCCACATTGTCACGTCCTTAATAAATTAAAACCCCATTATGAATCAAATACAATCTTCATAAAGCGGTTTATAAAAAGTCACTTTAACAAAACAATAAGTTCATAACCATCCTTGGAGTGATGCAATTTCAATAGAATATCCAATGTTATATACGCCTCAATTTATGAACAATATAGTTAGATCTCTGTTCAAGCAACGTCATTTGAAAATTATTTTGATTAAATGGTTCATTAAGCACACAAGTTTTATGAAAATAACTTTATTTTCGCCTTTCATTTCACCATATATCTATCTGCTTAATACTTTCTTCGTATTTTTCTTACAAGAAAATACAACGAAGGTCTATTAATTTAATTGCAGCAAAAAATATCCCTCACGTCGCATCACACATAGCACAACGCCAGTTGGTATCAGATTTATTTTACTGAAATCCTGCAGGAAGTAGGTTTTAAAAAACTGTCCATCACTTTAGTATTTAAAAACGAATTACGACTACACGAATTCCATGGATTTAAAAGATATTATAAATTTTGTGTATTGCGTAACAACATTTTTACATAACCATTGTGCTTTAAACATTTAAATTTTATTTACGTCAAAAATAGTCTCAAAAAATAGTTCGTAATTCCCGTTATTGCATGCATGGTCTAATAGATTATTAAAATAATTCATGTCAATATGTTCATTAATAATATATGCTATGGAATGAAAGGATTAGTCTACCCACTGGTAACATTTTTACATACTAACACGAATTTTGTTAACACCTACCATAATGTTAGCACCTTTTATTGCCGGTTTTGCTGTTTGACTTTGCGACACTTTGCGACACTGACGTTTATACTCTAGAGTCTAAACAGTAGGAATGATACAATATTTTCATTACTAAATTACTCACAACTATTAACTAGCAAAGAGTCCATTCAAATAACGATCGTGAGATATTAATGTCTAATAAAAAGTTAAATTTAATTTACTATAGGTAATTGAGTTTTAAAGTAAGTTTAATGCTGATACAAAAACAAATTTCTTTTACTAGTTAACGTGGTATCAAAATGTAGCCCCATTAAGCGTCGATGGTGAAGATTAAGCTGCACTTCAGTCAGATAACATCGGCCCGCCACTGTCGTGCTGCAAGGGTTAAGATTGGGAAATAGTAATCTGGAATATTATTACTACACAACACATATTATATCTAATTTATTGTGACTACTACTGACATTGGTGACAAAATAAAAAATGCTCACATCTTTCAGACATAAGCTATAAACCTCTCAGCTTAATTCCGTGGAATCAACGATTTACATAATATGACACTTGCAAACATGTTTCGTATGACAGATCCACCTTACTGGTCTTCAAAATTTTGTTTCAAACTATTCAAATCTCAGGAATTACATACTCTAATTCGCTAAACGAATTCAACAAGATATGATAAAAAAATTAGTAAACTGGAAATATTTTGGCTCTTCTATTTTACAACTGCTCCATTAGTTTTCAAAATAAAAAATAATGAAACCTCATTAAAACGTTTGGAATAAAATGATGCACTCACTGACTAACAACCATCTAAAGGAGTAAAGCGTTAGAGCCTGTTGAAAATTATGTGAAGCAGATTTTCAACGGGTAAATTTACGGGAATGGAGGAAGGCTAATTATATTCCGTGAGCCGAAACTAAATTATTATTTTTTTTACTGGTGGTTTTTATTGTTTCGCTCACTTTTCCAAAATTTATGTATGACAGCCAAATCTTTCCATATAAACACTGGATACGTGATGCCTCACTTGATATATATCATATTAAAATAATTAAATTTAAATATGGATTTATTGTAATGGTTGGTTCAATTATTTAACATATTAATAAGTGAGCACTACAGTGTGTAATGTTGGCTACATTATTATGTGCCCGTTAGCGAAGCCTCGAGGGACTGGAAAAATGTCGTTTCAGTACGTTTGTATGTCCGCACGATATCTGGAAAAAAGAACTGACCTATAGACTTGAAAATGTGCATGAAGCTTAATTTCTTTGCAGGTAATACTGAGCTCGATGATGATTCACGTCACTATGCGATGTTGCTGACAGTTAACGAATATTTTAAATTGATCTTACATGTAATCACGATAGCAAAAAGAAAATAGCAGAATAACAAAAGTATAAACAAACAAAGTACAATCGTATGACATCTTATCATGTGCCATAGCAACACGTGCATCCTAATGAAGTGAGTAATAAATTTGACATTTGTATGCAACCTCTGCGAAACCTGCTGTGCTACACGTAGTTATTATATTATTTGAGGTAGTAAAGATATTGTATGATTTCTAAAGGTGTTTATAAGATGTGCAAGATATCTTTGAACTACTTAAAAAGTACATAATTGGAAATAATCAATTTTTTTTAAATCAGATATATTATATAGAGTAATTTCAGTTCTTCGGTTTGAGACTTAAAGACATGACGTAAAGAGTGATAATGGATGTCTAATTTCACAAGTATAACCATTAAATATGCCCTTTATTTTGTATTATTATGGACACAGGTTGCAAGCAACTGTACTTTTCACAACTAATGTAAGAAGGATAATCACTTTATCATCAAGATTTAAAAAGCAATTAATCTGAAAAAACTAACAAACCATGAACTATTGACCAAAACAAACGTGGAGCTTCTTTTAATATTGAAATGTAATTTCACTTAGTCAAAGTCGCTGAGTCTGAGAGATGTCATAAAACATGTCGGTATACTAATAGGATTCCCAGTGACGTTTCAGTTTAGCGTCATATTCAACAGTGTCGGTTTCTAGTAAGACCGGATGTGATCCCGGGACATAGAATTCCACTTAATTGACTTCGCTGATCTAAGGGGTTTTTAAAAACATGTCCGTATGTAAATGAGGACTTCCAGTGACGTTTCAGTTGAACTCAACATGCTTCAGGGTCCGTTTCTAGTAAGACTTGTGATACGACGAAATTGACGTCACTGATCTGAGGGATATCAAAATAAGTTTGTATACAAATTAAGAATCCTAGTAACGTTTCAGTTGATGGCGACGTTCTTGAGGGTCTGATCCAGTAAACCAAGATATACGCTAATACGAACGTATACGAGTCTTTTCCTGTTGAAAATACCACTTTCTGGGAAAGTTGTAGTGAAAACTTAAAATTGTTTCCGGATGTGTGCCATAGGACGTACTGGTGTGAGGATGTCTCTTGATGCCTATTGGTGGATCAGGGATATTTTTGAAGATCTAGAAATCATTGCAAGGGTATCTGATGACCCTTGGGGCTCGACTAAGAACTGTAGATATTACCATAATTTTTACCAAATATCAACCTTATATTCACTCAACTCAATAATTTTAAGCTATACGAATGGTTCATTTGTATTTGATAGGTGAATGTCACTTATTAAGTAATTCCACCATTTGGAAAGGGAATTTCACTTGTACACATAAAGCAGATATGGTGGGAAGAGCTGATTCGATGCGAATGTGCAGTTTAGCTCCTGTTCACCTTCCTGTAACGTGCAGCATCTGAAATCTGATGCTTTTGCAGACTTGATAAATGAAATCTGGAGTTATGTACATCTGAACTGATCCAAACATAGTCAGCGATGAAGAACGAAGTTCATAACAAACCCACCCGAATCGCTTTGACATCAGAGACACCCAACTTCAAAAATAGTGCAATCTACGTGAAGAGGTATTCTCATTGTCACATCAGGTGCAAAATTTTAAACACTACGTTGTTTACAGACATGATCCCAAAGAACGGTAGAGCAACCGAATCATCTACGCATAAAACGAAGCATATATGTAACTATATGTATATATTATATATATATATATTTAGTATTTTGTCCAATCACCTTAATTTTTAGTATTAAATAATTGGTATATGTACGAAACTGCCATAAGTGTAAATTTTACACGTATATTTGAGAGAACCTAAACTATGTATGCCATGCTGCGATGTCGACCTAACTTTTTGTCTAATTAATTACCCAATGTGAAATAGATTTGTTTTTTCTAATGGGGTCCAGTAAGATTAATGACAATAGTGAGATATTAAATTCATACCTTCATTAAATACATTTCAGACGATGCAGTAAGCGGAAGGCGAAATAGAGCTTAACTCAGGATTCGCATGAAATTGACCCTTCCCACCCCTGCTTCACTTATGTGAAGTATTCTTCATTTTCAAAAGAATTTATTTCTTATAAATATTATATTTTTTAACCAAGCAAAGAATGAACCTAATGAAAATATTGTATGTTCACTATTCACAATACTGTTATGGGTTTGCTCATACGGAGTAAGTAATTTTATATTATTAATACTACTTTTAATAATAATTAAACTCCTTGTTTAAGAAACTCGATCGAATACTTTTATTTTCAATAGCTTTCATTAATATGTAAAGAATTTGTGTAAACTTCCTTTTGTACTTCGTTTTTCGCGATTTAATTCGAAGTGTAATCTCACCATTTTTTGACCACAAATAGAAAATAGCAACATTTATAAATATTGTAGGAGCTCCTCTATAAGTTTCAAGACATCATATGAAAATACTCTGATCATTCCTAATATTTTTCCCTGTCAGTCTGTTTGATGGCAGGAGAGGACAGACAAAATTCCTGAAAAGTGAGATTGATGTTTGCTTATTCAAGCAACACTTCGTTAATTGGCATAATATTGACACATTCAAGAACTTATGACTTGTCACACGATGTTAGAATAATGTTGTGGTACATCGAATGAAGGAAACAATTCATCCGCTTTTGGGACACCATCCAATTACAGAAAAATATGATTATTAGCAATGGGTGAAAAAATTGGCTAATGATATCAATGTTTAAGGAATTTTATGTGTACAATTGCATAAAAATATAGTAGTGTCTGTCTATGTGTTTGTGTGTATGTTACTCAAAACCAATCGACCGATTTTACAGAAATGTGACCTGGGATTTCAAAGGGGACCTGGTTAACATGTACACCTATTCCTGTTTCGAAAAACTCTCCGGACTACGCTCCACTGGTCTTGAAGATTACCTTAACACCCCATTATCTGTTACGTTTATGGACGTGTTTTTGATCACCTGGCAAGTCAATAATAATAATAAGTGTAATCATTTCTACTCATTTTAACATGCGATAGTACATGGTTTCTGTTGTTATTCATCTGTAAAAGTCAGTTGCTTTTCATGAATGTCACGTTATGTAGAGAAGTTTATCTTTGTCGGAGTTTTTAGGGATTTTAATAAATGAAAGTAAAATTACGCCATTTATTACATCATAAGTGTGTTAACTGAAAAGCGAAAGACTTCGACTCTTTTCAAACTTAGGAATTCTCAACACTAGCCTAAAGTAATATAAACGTTATTGAAATATTTGGAGCTTTTCAATAAAATATTGTGAATAATTTTAGACAATTCGAAAAATATATATATAAAAAAAACAGTTTCACTCTCTTACTTCAGAACCTCAACTTTAACCTTAAATGGTTCAACAGATTGGAATACCTTTCAGTGTCTATAACTTATTTCAGGATTGCTTGGAACCCCATTTCAAAAGAATATGCTGGCTGTGTCCTTGCTTTTCAAAATTAAATTGCGTGCGAAGTCGCAGATGACTGCTACTATGAGATATTTATTATTATAAAACTATAATTGTAGACACTACACAATTTGAGCCATAATTAAATATTGATTTATAATTCAACCAATTTTACTGCATACCTCATATAATGAAGAATATCACCTGGTGAATTCGAGGTTGAATAAATTAGTTTTAAATTAAATATTGATCTTGAAATGAACATAAGAAATAACAGGGTTAATAAATAATCCTCCACTAGAAAAAATCCAAGAACAATTATGTTCAACATCGTTATACCTGTCTGAACCTGTCTGAATGTATGTTTATTATCAACACTGAGTAAAGATATTAGCCATAGAACATATTTACAAAATCTAGGTGTCACTTAAGATTTGTCGTTAAATTTATTGCTTTATTTTTAAAGCCACCCCTCCGATGACCATTCTCGATTGAAATCTAATCTTAATCTTGGGATCAAACAATAACATCACCATGAAAAATATTTTAGAAGATTTCGCAGCAATAAAACTAATTATGCTTTTCACTATAAGAATCTACCCCCACGCTCCTAACGTGGTCAGCCTGGATCTTGGGTTAATTCATATGATGTAAAACGTTAATGTGCTATCGGGTAAGCTACATCCAATGATAATTATGCAGTGTAGGCCAGTTGTCTGATTCTCTGCTTCAAACCTAGGGCTTCACTCTCTGGTCATATTTGATTTAAACCAGGTCTTAATAATGGGATCAACATACCAAATCAAACTGTCTCAAGTTCTCTTAATATTCTTTTAATATCAAACGGCCCTGCATAATTATGGTAAAACATTGTTTTTGTCCTGCAGATTATTCTTCTCCATATTGGGTTATATAAGGAAGCTGTGTATTGAATTTAAAAGAAAAAAATTTTGTCAAATTCGGTAATAATTTGAGAAGAAAATATAATACTTACCGCAGTTTTTAGAGGCAGACCACAAGAAATGCGGACGCTAAAGTCTGTTCCTGCTATCTATTATTAGGAAAAAAATGATTGCCTTTCATCAAATGCAACGCTGCTTAAAGTATTTATTTATTTTTAAATTTAAATTCATTTAAATATCCAGTTTGATTATACGAATAATTTAGCGTAGTTCTTAGTTTCCAGGATCTACTCATTACTTTGTGTACGGCTCTCATTAACACACTTTAGCTACAGCGAAGGATTTAGCCTGTATATTGTTTTGAACACTTTTTAACATAGTAAAATTTCTGAACATATCAGCGTATTCTAAATTCTCTTCAAACTGAAGTACTAAATTGCCTCTTCAATACAAATATAACGCGTTTGTTCTACATAAAGATTGGAAATATTACATAAAGGCGATTCAATTAAAGAAAAGAATGAAAGCATGAAATTGCATACTACATTATGTCAGATGGTTAGGTGTAGAAGATGGAAAATGCTAATATTGTCTTTTCTAGTCTCGATGTTGGATGGATTTCAAGTTATTCCACACGTATAAATCATGTCTGCCAACATATATTGAGTATAGACAGTGGGGTAACAACACATGTGATGGGTGGTGCTCACTATGCTATTAAGGCTACAACACATATAATTGTTTGGATGTTCTGCGAACAGACAAGCAGAAAAAAAAAAACAAAACAGAAGAAACTTTTATATTTCTTTGACAGAGAAAAGAGAAATTGTGCCAGCCTACTGAGAGATAGGCTTCAATGGCGCTCAGCCAAATCCCACTGACGGGCATGCCCCATCATAGAACTTATTCTTGTCTACGTAGAAATTAGATTTTATAAAAAGTTCAAAGTCTACACGTGTAATTCTTTTTCGTATATCGGATAGTTACGCAACATGTGTTATGACTGTGCTCTATTTGTTTATAAGTGGATTATTCCTGGATTTGTTCATTGGCAATATGGTATCCTATGAGAAAAACGTAAAAATATTCGCTTACGCTCAGACAAATCTTGTGGAGTTTATATGCATCATCGTCGACTAGATTCTGCCGGCAATATTCCAAGATTTGTTTTTAGTTTATGCAACATTTCTAGTCGTTCTCCAGATATCGTGCGGACATGTAGCTTTTGAGTCACCAACGCTAAGACAATACATAGTTGAGATGACTAACCTATACATCAGTTGGAAACATATTGTACAAGGGATATTAATATATTGGGATTTCCTGCAAAGCTTGAGAGAGACTCAATCAATGATTCATCCTTTTTGAGTAAAATATTTTCAGTTACATTTTGGCTCTGTTTGTAATACCCAGTCAGCCTTTTGATCTGTTACTTACCAATTATCTCTGCTTAAACCATGCTAACGCTTCAGATAGAATCAGGTCGTTAAGACTAGTTTCAAATTGAATTGAAGACCTACCCTACGATTCAACAGTGATAATAATAATAGTCATGTAATTGGTTGATAATTCATCTGTAAAAATTAATTTAAATATAAATTATTTGTATCTTGTTTATCATTTTAAAACTATTAAACGCCCATTAACCTCTAGAATATAAATGAAAAAAGAATCTATAATGGTCTTCTACAAGAGTTCGAAAAATCATAAAAATAGTATACGAACTATTATTAACTAAACATATTTTCAAATTTGGCAGTTACACCTAGTTAATATTTTTTAATAAATAAGTCCACATGCTACAATCACGTCTAATCATTTCACAAGTGGAAACATATAATTTCTTTTGCATTGTTTATCTACAGTATTTGTTCTGCAGAGCGAGATCTAATGAGTGTTTTACGGTTAATAATGAGTTGGACATCTCGATTTTGTCTCAATTCACAAGACCACAGTATATTTTAAAAGTAGTAATATTAGTCGCAAAACTTATACTCATACTGTATGTCTGAAACATACACTTACAAAAGCATTGTACGTACGCTGTATGTAAAGTAACTAGGGTTTAAGTGGCGTTTTAATAACATATATTCGTACAATGCAGTGGTTGTATGTAATTTATTAACGACGTAAAACTACATAATTTAGAGAAACTAAATAACTAGTATTCCTTTGTTAATTCAAACAATGTAATTATATATATATATATATATATATATATATATATATATATATATGTATATATATGTATATATAATTGTATAAATGGCAATAGCCTTATTTAATTTCAATAAACATTGAATCACAAAAAGTACTTGCTCCGCCGGGAGTCGAACCCGGATCTCTCACTTGCCGGGTGAATGTGCTACCATTACACCACAGAGCGCTTACTTTTTCCGATTCAATTATTTTGGCCGTATCTGTCACATATGCGTTTAAATAAGCAAACTAATATATGATCGGAAGACCAAATACCTGTCAAACGACTTTTATTTACATTAAGTTGTATAAAAGTTTAAAGTGATTCAATGTTTATTTAAATTATATATATATAAACACTCAGGCAGAAAAAAGTACTTTTAATAAAAAGTTTCATGCAAATTTTCAAGGTAACACGTTAGTTTTGTCTCGAGATATTGTGAATATAGAAAAACAAAAGAAATGTTTTGGCAGTCCGATGAACCATAAATTTTGCTAAAGCTTAAATAATGTGTTATTATTTAAAAACAGCCCAATATCGATAATTTAAGGCTTTTTTGTACAAATAAAACATGGATATCAATAGAAGTAGGTAACTTACTCATAACATACCTTACAATTATATAGACTAGTGAGCTTCAAATTAAAATCCGCAATCCAATTCAGACCGCTTCTTGAATTCAAAACATCTTATTACTTCTAACAGCTGATTAACGATATAGGTCAGACTCCGAGACCGCCCTTATTGATTTTGAAGGGTTTCTTTGCCTTAATAAGATTAGGTGAAATTTCCTGCATTAAAAAACTTGTAATTTTCCACGTACTAGTTTTATTTTCCGTCAGCACCAATCATTCAAAATCAATAGAAAATATTTTTTAGGAACGTATTATTTGCTGCAATGATTTGTTTTTTTTTTTTGTCTGGTCTAGTATATGAACTGCGGTAATCAAAACTAAAAAATATATACTTCCATACTATTATATACAAATCTAATGAAATTTGTGTGTGTTTTTTTTTTATTAAATCGCATAAAAACTATTTGACTCATTGCACTAAAATGCTACAGGGACATTTTAGGGTCTGGTTAACATATAGGTCTACTCCTATTTCGAAAAACTCTGGGCTACGCCGCACTGGTGTCCATTATTGATAGCCATATTTCTAGTAGTGAGAAATTAGATTTTGGTTTTACTAAAAAGTCTACTATATGTAATTAACTGTTCTGTGTAAATATTTGTATAACAGGACAATCATATTTTAATTAATTTCACCATTATTTGCAATTTCAAACATTTATAATCCTGAAAAATAACTTAATAGTAACAACACTCCTTATTTCAACATTTTCTGCAACCACTGTTTAACATAAAGTAAGAAAATAATCACATAAAAAAATGAAAACTTTCAGTAAAAAAAAAAACTAACATTTTACCAAATAGTAGTAAGTATCTTGGTAAGTTCTTGGTTAGTACTGCAGATATAAAATACAACGTTACTAGCTAACTTATAATATAAATTATAGACTGATATAAAATCCATTTTAGCTGTCTTTACAAGGCTTCTCATATATATTCTTGAATAGGAACAAATGAAAAACGAACTATAGAACAAAAACGTACAATCTGAAGTAAATTTCAATGGCCATAAGTATATATTTTTTGACATTTTCTCTTGATCGTGTCAACAAGGCAAACCCAAAATTGGCGTTGGAAATATAATTGAACCTGAAATGATCATTCACGTCCAAAGACTACGAAAGTTATGCGAAGCCGCGAGTAACTGCTAGTTCATTCTATATTGTTGAACAAACTTTTCAAGCAATAAAACTAAATAGCTTTAAGCAATACTTGTGTAATTATGTACAATTGACTGTTACATCCCAATTAAATGGTAATTATTTACAAACCATTCTCCCGTGTAAATAACAGATCACATTTATATGTGTGCATTTATTCACTTTAAACATATACATGGGTCTCATTTTTACGCTGCTCTGTCCACTTAATGACAAAAGTTGATGAAACCTCTTGATCCCATGTTACATCCTCCACGGAAAGGAATAGCTGCCACTAGATATCAATCGTGGCACCTTGGAAGAAGGGGAAGCTAGCTCCGGTCCAGCCCCTTTAAGTCCAAGAGAGCAGAGGACGATAATCCCTCATTTTTAGGGCTACAGGAACCCTTAGCGACCTAACATCCTGGGTCCTTCGTAGTAAAGTAGATTAACAACCCTTTTACTCTAATATCTTGATATTTGAGATCAGAGATGTACAGCCCTCCATTGGTTTGCCAAGATGTAAGTGTCATCGCTTTCCTGTACCAGTTTAAGTTGATATAAACCAACCAGAATTGATCCTCCTGGAGCAGGTCTCTCTGTTTAATCCGTATTATAAACTATTTATTCTTATTTAAAAATGTAACGACAGTAACTGTACAATCATTAAGTTTCATACAAACATTGATCCGATTTCCTAGTTCTTTTTTTTCAGTTAATTTCTTTGATTACTTAAATAAATTTTTAAAGTTTCAGAATTGTAGAGCCATGATTTAAATAAAATATTAAAAAATCTCTCTATGATTCTTCTAAATCTCAAGAAGCACTGTTTTGGCAATTTTAGTTATCGAATAGAAACAGTGTAGTCAACTAATATTTCATAAATTCTTTGTATATGTTTTCTCAGACTTACTTATTTTAAAAATTTATTTTATAAATGTTTATTATTAAATAAATATTATTGTGAATAGTTATTATTGCAATAAATACAGACAAATGTTTCATATAGTGAAGCAATAATGTTCTAAACATTCACTTACATTAAACGCGTTTAGTATATCCGATTAGCAGTTGGTACTGACTTTCTGAAGCAAAAATTGCATTTCTTAAGGAACAAATTAAACAAGTAACTGAACTTTTAATCTAAATATCCCTGTTTTGACAATTTCCGGCACAAATTACATTTTGTTGAGAAATGTTTACAAATGATTAAAGGCTGAGTTATATCATTATTGTACATTATCTGAAGAACACGCAAAGGCATTCTTTTGTACTTATTCAAAACGAACCTTTTCTACATGGAACGTTCATGATCAAACAAGCATAATCTATATTATGATTTTTCTATGGAAAGTATTATATCTAAATAATTCGGTTAGAAATACACGCACTAAGAGAATTAACAATTATCATGCTTCAGCTTATAAGATGGATTGGGGGTTAGTGTTTAAGTTAATTGAAAATGATCTTGAATACCTGAGAAGCCATATTGCATCCATACTAAATGCCACCAAATGTTAAATATAATTAAAATAAAAGAAAAAGCACTGTAAACGAAATTAGGTAGGACAATAATCACACATGCATGTACCACACTCACACTCCCAATTCAAATTTGCTTACAAGTATTAACAAACACGCTTGCCGTGTAGGTAAGACTGACATTTAATGCAACATTTATGAAAACAGAGGCGCGAAAGGCAGCTATGTAGAGAAAATCTATTTAATAACTCTAGCAAAGCTCCTGACCTAGACCATGTGATTGGGTAATGTGTGAACACAATCCCTTGAGTAGGGTGGTTGATAACATCAATCACAAATTAATATCCCTATTGTCTAAACCTTGAATGGCATAATGCTTTGTCTCAGACATCACCAAATTAATTATCCCTACTGAAATAGAACATGTTCACTATGCCTAGAAATCACAACTAAAAAGGTACCAAAGTATCAATGGCTTAGTAGATGATGATGAATGGCCATCCTGGGGATGAAGATAGGATAAAAGCTTTGGTGATATTAGCTTTAAGTTCCATTATTCACACCTCACACTCACATAAGTGGTATAGTACCTTTAAGTTCCATTTATTCACACCTCACACTCACATAAGTGGTTCATTTATCTGATTTCAGGCATTGTTTCTTCGATGTGGGCCAACAGGTTGTGTGAGATTATTATATTATTTAATAGTTTCCCCGCCTATTTCGTTTGTAAAAAGGCAAGTTTTTTTACTTAATATTCCATTTATTATTTGATTGTTGCTTATCACCTTATTACTTTATGTGTTAGTATTAATAATTTTAAAGTGTGTGCCAATAGTCTTTGAAGGTTATTTAAGGCTAAAAATCAGGACACTCAATACTATTAACACCTCTTACATTGGTTTTATTCACGAAAAGTGAGAAGAATGTCGAACTACAATAAACGTAATAGATATCTCACAAGCAATCTTTCATTCTTTATCTTTCCTTAAGTTTTCGTATTAAGTTATTTGAGTTAGGCCTATTATTCAGAGGATAATATTATGTGTCTATATCTATTTTTAGCGATATAAATTAAGTTAAATGAATTCTTAGCACGTAAATGAATTGGTCATAATTTTTACACTCTGAACAGTTAAATCATGTCAAGTTATTTCCAGGCTTTTTGACAGTCTGTATATATTTTACTATTAAAATCATCATATTATTTAAAAAATTCAAAACTTGTTCTAGAGAATCGCCTGACTTAACCTTCTTATGGTTATGTTTATACAAAAAGACGATCGATATTATTAATGTTTAATAATGGAGTTTGATCATAGCCTCGGAGTATTACCATGATAGAACATAAATTTACATTAATTTCCTAACCAGATCAAATAAGCTTTAGAACCGAGAATGAAAAATTATTTCTATCATCTATTACTGTAACAGGGATAACTTCCAGCAGGCTTTAGTGCCGTAACGGCGCTTGTAGGCAATATCCAGGTAGATATGCTTAGTGAGCTGCATCGTCAGCTATGCAGGCTCACATGCAATTCCACTTAATCCCAAGTTTTAAAAACATTTTGGTCTTTTTTATTTCAAAATATTTTATTGATATATCTTTTATTTTTGTACATGAAAAGTACTCCATTACATAATAAGACTTCAGTATTACTCATGACTAATATGATTCATTTGATATCGAAAATAATGCTTCGAAAAACAACTTGTATATTGATTATATACTTTTAAAAACAATTAAGTTTATTTAAAAAATGGCTGTTTTCTCTCTCTCTCTCTCTCTCTCTCTCTCTCACTCACTCTCTCTCTCTCTCTCTCTCTGTGTGTGTAAATTTATGCGCTATATATGTGTTTTTTATTTTTTTTTATTTTTTTATAATTATTGAAGTGAAAACTTCTTTAGGCGCGTTGAGCGTTTTGGTAGAGGGTAAAATCCTCGGTTCGCGTCACCGACATGCTAATGATACTAACCTGCATGAAAAAGTCAGTCTCGCTGTGTTTTTTAACCGTAGACTTGGCCGCGGACTACTAACCTGCATGAAAAAATCAGTCTCGCTGTGTTAAAAACTGTCCCGGCGGAGTATGAAAACAGACTGCGAAAATCAGTGACCTTTACGGCTTCCTCTCGCGATTTAAAAGTGAAGCCAATGTCGTACAATTCTGTAAGAAGCGTCAAATTAAAGCTCTTAATATTGGCAATCTATTGGTTACATTTTTAAATATTAAAAAAATTTCGAAATAATTTTGATTATTGTTTACATTTTACATAGCGTTTACAATGACGAGAAAAAAGTAGTAAGCGAGGATTTTTTCTATTTTTTGGTCAGACAAAATTTGTCAGCGATAAAGTTGTGTGGAAATAGATGAATATTTTTTTTGTAATTTATCATTTTTTTATTGGAAGTTTAGTTTAACCTGTAGTACCGTATGAAGTGATGAGTGAACGTTTCTGCCGGAACTGTAGTTGGCGCATTGGCTCACTGATACCGTATTAACTCAATAAATTAGTTTATTGTGCAATAAAAATACCTTTACGAAAGAACCAAGTTAATTTAACTAATTTATTAGTTTTAAAAATATTGTGGGTTTAATTGTTATTGCAATTATATACTTTATCCGTAGCAATAACTGTGTTATTTACAACGGTGTTCAACTCACTGTTGTTTACTCGGTGTTTACTCACTTATAAATAAATAATGAAAACAACGAATATATTTTTAAACATTTTTAATATTTGTATTTAAAATTTAGCATTATTCATTTTAATTATGTTTTTAATATTTAACCTCTTCATCATGAAATGAGTGTTATTACGGTATAAGATTTATCTTACTAGCGTGGTAAAATAGATTTCTAGTTATTTGATAATATTTTTTCGTAGATTATAAAATTGGAAAATTAAAAACGCGTCACATTTACAATTACAGATGTACTGCTACTATAACGTATTGTTAATTACTCTCAACTTAATAGTTCTGTTTTCACTTCTATCGGCAGTCCCACGACTGCTACTGTTTTTTTTTTTTTTTTTTTTTTAGGATACAGATGGCAATGGTCTGGCTTTTTCATTATTTTAGTTCAGCATCTTGAGCAGAATTATCTAATTCTTTGTCTTATGTTTGTAAAAATGGAGATATGTCCGTTGATATGTAAAATAAAATAAATAGGAACCAGGAAATCACATACTAAACTTCAGAGCACATTCTGTGGTTAATTTCACAGAAAGAGTGTATTATAATTTCCTCAAGATTATTGTAAAATGTTATTAATATAAACATATTTTACATAAACAAATGGTTTAGTATGTTGGAAATACCAGGATTATAATTATATTTTTCTCAAACATTATACTCGCATTAAATACATACTTATAAGTAAAATGTATTACATTTCTTAAATTATGTCACACCATAATTTGGTATCTAATTACAATAACTTTAAATATTCTGAACTTTCAACTAAATTAGAATACATGTATCACAAAAATAAAAACAAACATGACTGACATACCTTAGGGGTTCTGCTATTTAAATGACCGTTGAAATAGACAGTACTTTTAAATAATATAGTGTCTCTAATATTTAGGCATGTTTAGGTGTCTTTAGGAGACGGATTTGATGATGGAGGGAAGGATAGATGTATTTGAATTTATTTTGGGAGTATAGCTTTCTTATTAGCCTTTTCATAAATCGGGGATCATCGTTTTTTAAATACTGAAATGAATTAAATCGAATTTTCAAAACGGAACGGTTAATTTCCAAAATATTTACCTGCGTGCAGGTAAATTTATGTATTTTTAATAAAATACAGCTTCTTCCAAAAATGACAATTGAAAAAAAATTTAACAAAAGTAATTATAAAATTAGTTGTTATACATATGATAGAATTAAATTATTTAAATTATTGGATATTAATTTATATCAAGTTTTCATTATCTTATGACCAGTGAAATTTTGACATAAAACACAATAAACATAAAATTAAAGTGGCTTAGGAAATTAGACTATATAGGCAGCCTGTTCCGTAAGGTCGAGTTGTTTCCCTGGAAATTTTGGACGCATTATATTTAGATTATTGTCGTATAACATCAAGCACGGTATAGGAATTCATCTAGTCTAAGTACTTTAAAATACGAAAAGAAAAATTTGAAGTAGTGAAAATATTAGGAATTTACTTTAAGAATAAAAAAAGTCGAACAAAGAACACCTTAACATATTGATAACAGATGTCATGATGAAATGTTATGAAGTTACAGTTAAAAAATGTAAGAATCCATTGAGAGCCATCGATTTGTCAGATTGGTATAATTAGTTAGTATGAATTTGACTAATCAGAACAGTTCCTTTTACTGTTAAATTACTCTGGTCGACCATTTAACGAGCATGAAGGTATATGTACTTATTTATTGTTTCAAATTTCACTACATAGTTTATTTACTATTTTAGTATTTGAAAATTTCAGTTTTTTCTGAGAAAAAATCTGACTTTGGGTCTAGCTTTATTAATAATACTTTAAATTATTATGATTTTCAAAATACTGACAGAAATAAAATTGTTAAGAGTACTTTATATTATTTGAATGGCGTGCATATAAATATTTTTTTAAATAAAAGGAATTTGTATCAAAAACACACTTTTGATTTAAAATTGTGACTACTCTGACATGTTTTAAAAACTACTTTGCTTAGGCTCTTGGGCATTGTGACAGACCCCCGCACGTCATGTCACGTCACGTAGCGTAGCGGAATACCTGCTGTATGTAAGGTCGTGAAACGTCACATCACAAAAATGAAAGGAGTGTCAGATACACTGTGATTGCACTTCACGTCACGGAATTATACTGAAGAGTGTACAGTAGAAAATGGGACCCAAAACTAAAGAAAAATATTTTATCTACGATTACTAAAAAGTAATCTTTAAAAATAAAATATCCGTTGATGATTTCATGTATCACAACGCTTGATAAATGTTACTAAAGAGAATCGTACAAAATCTATTACCAGTCCCTTAAAGTTCAATTTCAGTAGTTACCATGATTACTAAATTAAATACCTACAGTATTTCTGTATAGGAAATTACATCTGTACACTAAAAAAAGTGATATGAAAAGAAATTTATAATTCTGGAACTTCTATTTTGAAAGTTTGCTTTTTACCTATCCAAACTAAATTTAATAAATGTTAATTGGAACTAAAATATAATTTATTCATGATGTATCTTTGTAGAAAATTAAAGCTCTTGAGCTTGAAAACAAACTTCTAAAATAAAATTGTAATTATATGAATGAAAAAACATGATATCATAAAAGCTATTTTAAGATTGGCTGAACGTAATCAACAAATATAATTCTTATATCAATAATCAATATAGTTTTTTTATACTACAAGTTCATAAAATATAGTGTTGTTTGGTTCGGAGGTTTCTTTTTAGTAGAGTAGATCCTTAAAACGCCACTGCTTTCTTCTTGAAAGCGCTTAGAAACAAAATTTCCAAACTCAACAGAACAAGGATACTGGATGCTAAGACAACTTTTTGATTTTATACTGGGTAAATAACAGCCTAGCTTTGTCAATAAAGACTATTTTTAAACAGCAGCAGAACTTGGGTAGTTGGATCATTCGCTGGAGGACCAGTTACGTATTGGGTATCACTGAATCGTTATTCCAAGATATTTTATGGAAATAATAATTCTTTAGTGGCGGTATCAGATGTCAAAGAAAGTCACTGCTAGACTCAATCAGGACCAAGGCAGCTTAAAAATGGACTGTTGATTAAAGAATCCACTACGTCGACAGTTAAGTTTTAAGGGGCCTTAATAATTTGATTCAGGATAGTTTTGTGACTCAGGATAGAGATTTTGAGTGTCCTGTATCATCATCAGTTATCAATGAAGGCCACTGTAAAACTCAATCAGGACCAAGGCAGATGACAGCTTGTGAAGATGGACAGTTTATTAATGGATCCACCACTCTGTTTTGAGAAGCACTCATTGTTTCTCTCAGGATAGTTGTATAGAAGTCGAGTCTCCTGTAACGGTATCAGTTATCAAAGACGGCTGTTGTCGAGTGAAGCAGGACCAGGATAGATATTACCCGATTTGATGGATCGGGGGTTGGCAAATGCCTGCGACACGTCATCAGTCAAGAGGCGGCCATACATGGGACAAGCGATAGCCGCGGCCCTTTACACTTGGGCGCCCAGCCAGCAAATGCTTTTAGTCGTAACTGATAACCTATTATTGGATATTAAACGCAGATAGTATAAAGCCAGTTTTAGAAGCGTATCTCGTCATTGTTCTTTGGTGTCATAGCTCTTTTGTACTATTATATCAAACAGAAACAATGAAGGCATCTTGATATTCTGAATTACAAATTTAATATTCATCTCCTAACTATATATAAAATTTCATTAGATCTTCCGCCTTAAGCATAGTCTTAGATCCAAGCATTTTATAATAAGATCTTCTAAAAACAAAAACTAGAAGCCAATAAAGATAATTAAATGGCCATATGCCCACAATTTAAGTCAGGACTCTAAAACAACATCTAGAAACTTTCAGAAGGGGAGGTTAGAAACTTCCAGATCTGTAAAATGACGAGACCACCGTATAAAGAGTAATACTCGTATCATTCAGTACCACTACTGACCCGACTGTTGGGCAGTAAAATAAAAGTGGTAAACTCTACTTCTATACAGATTTGTCTGACTATATGACACCATACATACGTCTTATACATTTATGGTAAGGAGTAGACGTTACGTGGGCAGGAAGGAGTAGTTTGGAGAGTCGGTGACCTAGTTGCTGAGCACAGAAGATACAGTTCACCTGATAACGGCCTCATCCTTGGCGTTTTCGTGTTTCAAAATAAAACAAAATCAAATTTGCAATAGCCGAATGCAATGAAAATATAACGATTGAAATCGTATTAAAATTATTCTGTTTTAATTATTCACTGTTATTCCAAAATTTACCCAAAATAATATGTAAGCCTATTTCTTTTTATAGTACCCCATATTTGTTTCCGCAACTCTCTCTCTTAAAAAAATTGGAATGACTATCTTTTTTATGCTACGATGTATACAGCAATATCCTCGTAGTGCACCCAGTTGAATGAGTGGGGGTAACTATCGACCTAATCTGTGGACAAACTATTAAGCTTATCAGCAGTAGGTTGACTCAGGTGGTGTCAGGTGACTTTTGAATGTTTATAATCTGCCGTAGCCACGTATACGAATTTATTTATATTTTCCATATCACTTTACAATCCCGTATTATTTTATATCGAAAAAATAAAAAAGTTGTAAAGATTCAATTTATTTTTGAATAATTTTAGGTTTAGCAGATACATCGATAACAATACAGAAATTTATTAATACAATTCTCGCGACATCTCTAAAATTAGCACGGAATCTAATTTCTAATTATCAATCCTCTATATATGAATAAAATGATTTTAAACAAACGAAAAAAATAGTTAATATAAAACTTTTCGTTAAAATTTAATCGCCTTAATCAATCGTGTTCAAAGCCTCGAATTGTTATGATTTTGAGGGACGTTTTTCGTTCGTCGTCAGCAGTCCGACGAAGCAACGAAGGTGCTGCTGTAGTCGGCACTGATGGCCAGGAAATATTGTATACTGTATTCAGGATGCTTTCGTTCGTCACTGAAGGCCTATCCCTAACTTTACCCAATATCATGTCACTTCAGAAGCAAGGGCGAAGATCCTTTAAGGGCTACGTGCAATGAGAGGTAAGTAAAGATGACTGCAAAACGAAACCCAAATATATATATATATATATATATATATATATATATATAATGATATTAACTATTTTGTCAAGTTTGACGTTTTAACAAATATAATCAGAAAATAATACAAAATTGTTATTGAAATAAAAATTTAATTCTTACATAACATATTTTATCCTTCACGTGTCTTTTGATTGGGATCTGTGTTCCACAACCAAAAGTACAAATGCATATAAATAATAATGTAATTAAACACTGTATAAGTGTAAGAAAACAATAAAGTCATTCCCAAGGGCACACAAATGTAATTCTTGACGCTGATCGAATAAAGACTCGGCAACAGATGTGGAGACGGCGAACTTCTATATTAGCTATTGCCACGCGCCACTGGATGGTGTGGTAGTAGAGACACGTCCCGGAAAATTGCATTTATACTCAGTCCAACGTTGAATATCAACAGTGTGTTCGCTACACTGGGGAATAAATGGCTTACAGTGTGGTACGCGACTGAAGCACATTTTGTGCTACTTTACTAATATCCATTATATAAGTTTGTGTTATAAATTAATATCATTCCAACATAGTTAAAAATTGATTGATTCCAAATACAGCTGTGAATATAAGTATGAATAACAGAGTGAAGATACATATAATTTCAAATCTTACTTCATAGTTTAACTATGATGACTGATATCCTGGTATAAACTCTTGGAAGAAAACCCGACCATCTTCAGAGCACAGATGACCGCGAATTGGATATAAGCACATTAGTAATTGGCTAAAATAATAACTATACAACTACTTTTAGTATATTTCCTTTGTTGGTTCATACACTTGACTACTAACACATGAGTCAAGGAGGAACGTATCCACATGTTCATCATTATAAAACTAAATATATAAACGGTGTTGTGACATTTTGAAAAATGAAAGTAAGATTGGCTATATATTTTTCTTTAAAATACGTATATACATTAACCAAACAGAGTGTGATAAGAATGAGTTTCTGTTTACGATAGGTGTCACGTTTCCTAGTGCTACCGTTGTGTGAGTTATGTTAAAATTCCAAACCATGATAGGACCGTCGCCGTATTCAAAGAAAATCTAGAAGAAACCTATTGGTTTAAACTAATAAAACCTCACGAAACATAAAGTATGTATTTTACAATAATCTTACAAGGTATCGAGAAAGCTATAAGGCCTGAGTGTCACAAATGATACAAAAATTGTATTAAAGACATCTATCATTTTGACTCTTTCATGAGGAGAGATATCATTAAATTCTTAAGAAAACTTTATGTCTCATCTTCAAAATTTAGAATATTAAATTAGATGTAAAAACATTTTTTTTATATATTGATGTGTAAACAATTTACTTATGTTTTCTATTACTATTCGTCTATTTATTGGTTTTCGTCTGTGGCATTCTCATATCTCTCGAGATGTATACATGATACATAAAAAATATCGGAGCGTAGAAATAACTTATCAACTCTAAAAGCTCCAACAGCCCTCAGGGCATTCCTGTCTGTGAAAACTTTCTATCTCTAGAAATTCCAGCCATCGACCAGCGAAATCTAATAAATATATGAGCAGGATATTAGGTTTTGCCATTATACTATGTCATGGCAGACCTGGCCATACGAAATCTTTTTTGTACTTTATCTTACAGTTTTTGAACCCAAATGACTTAGGCCAATTAATTAATTCTCTTTTACATACTCCATAACCGCACTTTTGTGGCGATGACATTGGTTTTGGTTTTTCTTTTCATTATATAGGTCTTGTTACACCCCAATTTAACGATATCCGTACCCTAATTATTTTATCGATTAATATTTTATTACAGTTAACTGTATATACAAGGCACCAAAGAATAAAAAATGCCTTTATGTTTCAATTTATTCTAACTTTTTTGTATTGAAGAGAAACAACTTCATCCGTAATTAATAATGGCACTTACCAATCTCACATTACATCTTTATGATTTTTTGTGTGAAGTTGGCAGCAATGCTGAGGTCAATAGTACTGTTGTGACAAACTAGTGGTAATAGTACCAGTATTACATTCAGTCTTCATGATCTTGTTTTGTTTATGAATTTGTTAGGAATGCCGAGTTCATTACTACAACCTATAACGACTACTTATAAGATATTACCATAACATTCAACGTTTACGCACCTTGTGGATTCTTTTGTAGATGGACTAGACAGATAGAAACATGTGCAAGCATATTTTTAGAAATATGGAAATAAGCAAGTTGGTAGAAATGCTGAGTTCATTAGTACATTATCCAACCAGCAAGACTGTGGATTTAATTAGTCCATTAGCCTGTCAGGAGTGGTTATCATCTATAATGTCACTCTTGTTACGTTCAACAATAATCAATTCTTAAAATTAATTTAGATATTTTTAGAAAACTCCATCTTAGCACTATTCTTCTTGACATATTATTTCTCTTATAAATATTGAATACCGTGATCCTTATTCTTTAACTGAAATATCTTAGTTATGTTTTCAATTATTGTTCAAATACAAACTTTTACACCTTTTTCACTAAATATATTTTAATGTTTTATATCTTATTAAATTAATTAAATTAGACATAGTTTGCAGTTAAATAGGTACTATTGAACTTTGGCACAAGTTAAAGTTTTACACCTAGCAGACTGGAAAAGATTTAAAATACTACATTTACTTCGGATATACAATGCTATAATCTTAATAAAATGAATGCATCTTTGTTATGTACTGATTTATTTGATATGTCAAATTGAGTATTTTTTACTTAAAATCTAGCAAAGGTGCCAGTAGACATAAATAACAAAATGTTTAGATACATATTACGTAGTCTATTGCATCTTTTACATGTTATTGTTATATACATAGTAAAATACACTGTATACTATTTTTAATATCAATACTTTATTTCAGTAGGGCAATATATACGAATAGATTGTATTGCATAATAACGTACATAACTATGGTAGGAAGGGTTGATTCAATTTGAATTGTTGAGTTTAGCTCTAGTTCACCTCTCTGTTATTGCAGCGTCTGGAATCTGACACTGCCTCAGACTTGTCTCCTTGAAACTGGAATCATGTTCGTCTGAAGAGATCCAAAGAAAATCGATGAAGAATAAGCTCAAAACAAACCTTTACATCGTTTTGACATCATATACACCTATAAATAGGTCAAGTGGCAGTCTCATTGTCTCATCAGGTGCACAATTGAGTACCTCACCTCGAGAATCTCTATATTCAACAAGTAAAATTAGTAACCCGAGCTCATTTAAAGCGTTCTACACAAATGTCCGATATCTAGTCTTGAGATGTTTCTAACGGCTTTCTTTTAAAATCCAAGCACTCTTAATGATTGTTGTTGTGAATAGCTTCCCCAAAAGGCAAATTCCGTATGTCGAGTGGGGGAAATAACGACAAAATAGACCATTATTAATACTTCAGAAGACCATTTTTTGTAAGATAACGCAATATCTGATGTTACTTTCCAACACACTTTGTCAATGTGGTCATTCCGGATCAGAGCTTGATGAAGTTACATTCCTAAGAACGTGGTGGAGTCTTTCATTTCAATAAGTACATTTTCCGCAAATATACAAGGCTACATTATGCTTTCAGGTTTTCAGAAAGAGAATGTAATGGCAATTTACGTATTTTAACTCATTCGTTTTCATATTTATATCTAAAAAGAATTGAACTCAATCGTTTAGTTCTATGAAGGAGCTTATTAGAGAGCTCCAGTTCTTGAGAGATTTTAGAGGACAAACATGCGCATACTGAATAACTCGCACAATTTGGACTGATGCTTTTCAATCGATTGCATACATTAGAAACAAGGCATATGTTAAGGTTGGCCCAAGGGTGTATTTCTGAGGAACACCATAAAGAATATTGACTTTTTTGCCATAACACCAGCGATGTGGACACTGATCTTTGTCTTTTACACAAGAGGAAAGCCACTTATGTGTTATTCGTATACCATGTGAATTCAACTTGCGCAACAGTGTTTCATGATAGACACAGTAAAAGGATTTAGGCATTCTGAGAAGTATGCTTGCACATGTTTATATATCTCTAGTAAATCTATAACAAAATCCACAAGTAGCTTAACGCTAATCACGCAATACCTGATATTACCTTTTGACACACTTTTTCAATGTGTTTATATCAAATTACTCCTTGATGAAGGAACATTCCTAAAAACGTAGTGGAGTTTGTCATTTCTATAAGTACATTCTTCACAAATATGATAAGGCTACATTACGCTTTCATGTTCGTAGAAAGACAATTTAATGGCAATTAATTTTAACTCAATTGTTTTCAGATTTATATCTGAAAAGAACTGAACACAATCGTTTAGTTCCAAGAAGGAGCTTATTTCCATATTTCGAGAAATATGCTTGCACATGTTTCTATCTGTCTAGTCAATCTACAAAAGAATCCACAAGTTGCATAATTGCATCCATTATGGATTTGTTCTTCCTAAATTTACACTGTTCCGATTTTATATATATATATATATATATATATATATATATATATATTAATTTTTCCAGAAATACTTTTTGGACTCTACTGCAAACTAGATGTATTAAAATAGGACGGTAATTGCTTGGCTGCAATGGATCTCTCATTTTAATAATTGGAATTACTTTAGCGGTTTTTAAAAGTGATGGAGACTTTTTTTCTCTAAAGAAGAGTTAATCAGTTTCCTTAGTGGCGTTAAGTTATACTTGAAGCAGCGTTTTAGCAACCACATGGACGTGCCATTGAAGTCAGGATCTTTTTCGCATTCACTCCATGTTCAACACGAGCCACCATCACCTCGCTAATCTGAGCCAGCACCTTGGATGATACTGAGTCATACCCTAAGGGATGATTATGACCTTGAAATAACGTATGAAACAGACAGCGACCGAAGAAAACAATTTATTAAACTCATAAACCACTTCCTTTAGTTCTTCGAGCATTTTCCATTAAAATCTATTTTCATTTTTGAATTTTGTGAAAACTTATTGCTGTATTTATGTTATTAATGATATTCCAGGCTGTTAAGAAAATGTTCTTTTTTAAGGATACGATTCATATCACCAACCTTCATAGTTCTGAAACATTGTTTTTAAATTCTTTTGTATGATTTAAAAAATATATTTCAATTCTCATCATTACTTTTAATAAAGATAGAGTGATAAAACGTTTCTCGGGATTTGATCAGTAGAAATCAAAATTATTTATTGAAACGAAGGCATATTTATCAGCCATTCTGGAGAAACGAAGAATAAGCCAACTTAAAGTAATCCAAGGACGGAAAATTGTCAATGAGTGACGCAGAAGGAAGCTGAATACGAGAATTACAGAATTATAGAGTTCATATTACATGTTATTGTGTGTTTTGCGTCAAAGAAAAAAGTACTGTTATTCCTGATTTAAAAAAAACACAAATGGTTTAGCTCTTTAACTATTATACTATTAGTATTATGCAAGAATATTACTCAATACCTTACTAGTGTAGTGTTTACAATGTCGATACAGCAATAATGAAAGATCTATTGAAAGTGGTAGCGTAGACCTTTCGTTACGGCAGACCATTACTCAATGCCAGGCGTCGGTAGGCAATATTGATACAGTATTGTAGTGAGGTAGTATCACCCTTTTATTTAAGTAACACAGGAAATTGAGTTTGGTTCTTGTTTGAGTTTACCCAACGTTGCATTACAGCTCTGCCTATTGACAAAAAGGGGAGGTAAAAGTTTAGCACGGTAAAAGTTTAAAAAGTAGAATTGAGAATATAGATTTAGATAAACATTTAGAATGTCAACAAACAAATAATATGATATGGTTTATTCTTAAATTTTTATATGGAAATTTTACAAAAAATTAGTATTCTTTCATTTAGATTTATTACAACTTTTTATATCTCGCCCAATCGACTTAATTTACAGTTTAGAATTGATATTGATTGGATGATATTATTATAACGTTTTCTCTAAACGTTTTTAAGCTGTTCATAAAATGCGCAGGACTGAATATATTGTAAATATATTTTCAATATACGTGCAGAATGTGTATAATATCTTAATAAATTGTCGTATTTATTAGCATTTACCCGCGGATTCGCAAGCAATTTTCTGCCGAGTAGGGATTTCATTGGCACCTAATTATTAAGAGGCCTAAAATGCACATACATTCTCATATTATGGACTTAGTTACTGGAGACAGAAAAATATTCCAACCTCCTGATTCATAGAATAGAATAGAATATACTTTATTCCAGAAAATATAGTTTACAAAAATTTACATCAGTACTGATAGGAATTACTAGCCACAGTATCCAGTAAGCGTGGCTAGCTCAACTGAAAGTTGTACTTCATTGTATAATGATCAGTCAAAACTTAACAAGTACATCGTGCGGTTAATCTGCAGTGTGCACACCCCACAGTTAACATTATTTTAAACATAACATTTTTCAATTATAACTTTACAAATTAAAATCTTTTAATATAAAACTGTACAAATTCCTAAACTAAAATTTGAAAAAAGCTATCAATATTAATAAAATTTAAAAGCCAACTTTTCAATTTATTCTCAAATTTTCTTCTATTTTTACAATTTTTTATTTGTAAAGGCAAAAGATTAAAAAATTTTGGACCCAAAAAAGAAAAAACTTTTTTTTGAAAATTGACTTATTTACCTTCGGTCTCATGAACAGCCCCAGTATGTCACCTCTTGTGCTTTGGTAAACTCTGTCATTCCTGTTTCCACTTTTCTCATAGAAAATTTTTAATACTTTGAATAAAAATAAATATTTTAGTGGTAATATTCTTAGATATTTATAAATAGGTAATGCAGATTCATATCTTTTCCTTTTTGCAATTATTCTTACGAAGTGGTTTTGTGTTACATTCAACGGTTGTATGGTTATATTGTCAGCAGCTCCCCAATTTTCTATACCATAATTCAATTTAGAATGAATTAGCGCAAAATAAAGTGTTCTCATTAATTTAACATCAATAAATTTCCTTAAAAAATAAAAACTTCTGATATTTCTTCTTAAACCTACTTGAATGCTGTTTATATGCGGTTTCCAGCTCAGTTTTTCATCAATGTTTATTCCTAAATATTTAATTTGTTCAACTTGATCAATAATTTCACAATTGCAGTTTGAAATGGCTTGACAATCTAATCTATGAAATTTTAGCACATTATTGAATTGGTATCCTTTTAAGTCGAAATTTATAAACTTAGTCTTAGAGGCATTCAAGACCATTCTGTTGTTTTCACACCATTTCCTGACTTTTATCAAATCTTCTCTAATATGATTCCAGATGTTTTCCCATTGTTTTTCAGAATATCTAATCGCAATATCATCAGCAAACCCTATAATTTTTCCATTTAATGGTAATCTCAGCAAGTCATTTATGAAAATTAGAAACAACGTTGGACCAAGAACGGAGCCTTGGGGGACTCCTGTATTAACAATCTTCGCGTCACTGAATGCATTTGATATTTTAACTTTCTGTTCTCGATTTTCAAGGTAGCCTGCAAACCAGTTTAAAGTGGAGTTCCAATTTCTTTAATAAAATCTTATGGTTAACCAGGTCAAATGCCTTACAAAAATCAATAAAAACTCCAGCTGCTTTATAGTTATTATTAAAACTAATGTAAATTTGTTCTACAAATGTTAATATAGCTCCTTCTGTGTTTTTCCCTTTGATAAAACCATACTGATTAGGACTAAAGAAGTGTTTATTGTTTAAAAAATCAATCAACCTGTCTTTCATGCATTTCTCTATAATCTTGGATATTACAGATAAAAGAGCAATCGGTCTGTAATGTTGAATTAAGTCTTTCGAGCCTTTCTTATGAATGGGCACAACAATTGACTCTTTCAGTTTACTTGGGAAAACACCACTGCTAAAACTCAAATTTATTAATGCTGCTATAACCTCTGCTATAACGAATCCAATACTTTTTATAAGTTGTACAGAAAGAAAATCGCATCCAGTTGACTTTTTATTTTTTAAATTATTAATTATTTTTAACACCTCTTCGCTAAAAACTGGCTTCAAGAATAAAGAATTGTGGCAATTGTAAAAACCAGAAGTATCAAGACCATTGCCCCCAGGTAGGCCTGACTCGACTTTGCCCGGTGCAGATACGAAGTATTCATTGAACAACTGCGCCATTGTTATCGGATCAGATACTGTGTTACCCTGTTCATCTCTTATCTGAGCTATCGCTTGTTGATCCTTCTTATCTGTAAAACTATTTATTAACTTCCACTGACCAGCAATATTTCCCTCTTGCAATTCGAATAAGCGCCTATAATAATTATTTTTTATTTCCACTATTTCATTGTCTAGTTTTTCTTTAAAACGCGTGTAATATTGTTTGAAATGTGTGTCATACGGCCTACTTCTGTTCTTGATTGCCAGTTTATTTCTTATTTTAATTTTCTTTATTATTCGTTCATTTATCCATGGACTTCTCATTTTTGCCTTCACCACTCCAGGTCTACAAAATTTAATCTGACTGTGGTCCTCAATGTGCTTATAGAGAATCTCATAAAACTCATTTAATGCCTCATTTACATCAGTACTTTGTAATACATTATTCCAAATCGTTAAATCACTAAGTTGATTTTTTAAGCTTTCAAAATCCAGAATTTTCTTGGTTAATATGACATCCTTATGGACATTGTTTATTTCGTTCTCAAAATTTGCAACGAGGCCTATTAAAAAATGATCCGTTATGTCGACATTAAATATTGCAGCCCTAAACAAATTGGAATTTTTAAATCGAATAAAAAGGTGATCAATACAGGAAGCAGAATCATTATTTCCTCTGGTAAACTTATCAATCAAACATAAGAATCCGTTATTATTCATAAGCGACAGATAACTGCTGCTTATGTTATTATTAACCAAAATATCTAGATTGATATCGCCTATATAAATTACGTTATAACTTATATTTGGAATGATTTTTTCTAAATCAAATAAAAAATTGTTTACAGAGAAACTGTGTAACCTGTACAAGCTAACTAAGTTAAACATAATATTTCTAAACTTAATTTCTAAAACTAACATATCAGCTGATTTAATGGTTAATCCCCTATCTCGAACTAAAATATCATCTTTAATGTAAACAATTACGCCTCCTGCTCTTTACTGCTCGTTTGTTTTGTAAAATGATTTATAACCAGTAATTTTATAATGTGATACTTCCTCTTCATAAATCCATATTTCAGTCATAACAATAATATCTATCGAATTATTTAACATATGTACATTGGCCATGAAAGTGTCAAAATTTTTCCTTAAACTTCTAATATTTATGTGAAATATATTTAAACTGTTGGAGTTGGAAGAGAAAAAACTATCATTTATACTATTTAGAATTACACATTTGTCTACCATGATTCAATGTAAGACAAAATACAAAACAAGAAAAATACATAAGCACATGCTTGAATAAAGTAAACTAGCATTCTAGGCTAATAAATAATACAGTAAAACAAACAAACATTTTCTAAGTAGTTTTTTAACTATTATTTTCGTAATATTTATTCAGTATTATTTAACTCACATATTACTTCACTTGCTTCACTGCTTTCGCTTGGTTTACAGCTTCCCCAAGTCGTCCGAAACATCGATCCTGATGCACTTCTCTCCATTTTCCCTCCTCACAAAAGTCTTTCCCTCCATGCTCCACACATACTTGTATCCCTTGGACCGTGCTGCCTCCTTGACTCTGCCTAGAAGCTGTTTATTTTCAGGTGACAGGTGCTCGTTTATGAAGATCTTGTCCTTGTTGAAGTGCCGATTGATCTTGTCCGCCGTTATTGGTCGTACCTCCTTGAAGGCTTGGAGCCAGTCATCCCGGTCCTGCCTCGTCGTGAACTTCACGATGATCGGCGGTGTTCAGTTTCGGCTGAATGTTGGCACCCTGTGAGCTGCGATCACCCTCTCCTTCTTCAGTTCCAGACCGATTGAGCTCGCAACATCCTTTAGCAACTCCTCCATATGCTCTCCGTTTGTTTCTGGGACACCGTTAATTTCAACGTTGGTCTGTCTAGAATACTGCTCCATATTTCTTAATCTTTGTTCCAAAGTGGCAACGGATTTCTTAAGGACTCTGTTTTCTTCTTTTATTTCTTCCATTTCCTTTTTCTGTTTATTACAGGCTAGCTTTAACTCCTCCATCAACTCATTGCTCTTGTCAATTTTCTCAGAGAAAAAATCTAGAGAGGTACGAAACTCGGTGAACTCCTTAGCATTACGCCTCAACTCTACAAACATCTCAGATTTAAATGCCTCCAAAGTTTGTATTAGAAATTCTTTAGTGACAGGGGTTGCTGGAGTAGATCTACTACTTGCTATTGATGTAGACTTGACAGGTCTGCAAACAGCGCACTGCCAATCCCTTTTCGCACCTCGAGTTTTAATAGAGTCCTGATTTTCTTCAGAAATACAGGCTAGGTGGAAAACACTCTGGCACAATCCAACACATTTAATCGATTCATTTTCACTGCTACATTCGGAACCGCACACACACCGCAGATAACCGGCATTTTAGTGTAAAAAATGAACTTTTACAATAAATATAGATTGTCTGAACAAGCCGATCACCACACGTGCCGCAGTTGACCTTTGAGTCTCGTACAGACAGAGATAGCGACCGCACAGCTCGAGCGACTGATAACGACTGGATCTACTCATTTTGGAGAGTAGAGATTTAGGATCACAAATTATTAAAAAGTAAAAGAAATGTTATTTAACCCAATTAAACACAAAAGATAATTTGTCTGCATTAGATGTATTTAATAAAATAAATCCAACTATTTCAGTAACACGAAAAATTTGATTTTAAACGTAATTGGAGAAAGGTGCTCTCTCAATGAAATTACTTATGAAGTAATAATAATTAATGTAATATATTTGAAAATGACAGAGTATTATATCAGTTACATATTTTTATGTCAAATTGGATTTAAAATGCTACACACACACACACACACACACACACACACACACACACACACACACACACACACACACACACACACACACACACACACACACACACACACACACACACACACACACACACACACACACACACACACATTAATATTATACATGTGGTAGTTTGCGAAGATGTTTGGATGTTGGATACCTTGTCACGAAGAACATAGTGGTCAGATTGAACGAAATTTATATATATATATATATATATATATATATATATATATACATACACATATATATTCATCTGTCTGAAGACTACAATGGTTCTTGTTTATTTTGAAATTTAATAAAACATTTTGTATTTGACTATTATTTATTTTTACTGTTTTTTTCAGTTACATATCACAAAATATTTCAAAACGTCATTTTAATGTTCGTATCCTTAAAGTATAACATTTTCAACACATCAACACATTTTTAAATCTCTTAAAAAGTATTTTTGAACAAATGACAGACTTTAATAAATTAATTTAAAATCAAATACTATATGAATATGGTTATAAATTTCCGTTACAAGATATGATGGATCATGACATATTGCAATACTTGTACTTTGTTGCCATTCTCTCACTAAATAACTTTTCATGCGGCATACGTTACATATCGAGTGAAAGTCTGGCACTCTATATGCAGGAGTACACTTTTAGGTCAATATACTGTAGTGAAATAGCTTCATTTGAATCCTTCAACTTATCTCTGCCATCAGGGTTAAAAAATTGGAATTTATTTATTTGGTAGGTTTATCAACCTTATAAACCTACCATAAAGTCGTATGTAATTAGTAACATATAATAAAAACGGTATTTTAAATTTGTTCAACTTTCTGCAAAGGATAATCCTAACTAACTGGCCACGCTTACCTGTGGCTTGGTTATTATACGATTAATAATATGTACATATTATTCATTATTAAGTATTGTAAAACAAAAAATAAGGAATTAATATCATAATTCTGTCATGCTTAGATATGTGTGAATAACATTTAATCAATTATGTATGTAAAGATTGATTATTATTCCAAAAACTTATGTTACTATAAATTATAAATACAAATTATAACTCAATTCAGCGCAATTTAGTGCAAAATACATTCAGTTAATCTGTATTTTGCTAATATTAATAAATTATATATATGGTTTACCAACACATGAGCACGCAATATATAATTGGACATGAGAGAAACATGGATTGTATGTATAAAAGCCGCAGATGGTCATCGTCTGCTCTTTTGACCTAGTGTGTAATTAATTAAGCGTTTTTTGTTCCATAGCTGATTTTGTCTGGTTTCCCGATATGTATATATATATATATATATATATATATATATATATATATTAAACTGTATAAATGGCAATAGCCTTATTTAATTTCAATAAACATTGAATCACAATTTATATATATATATATATATATATATATATATATATATATATATTAAACTGTATAAATGGCAATAGCCTTATTTAATTTCAATAAACATTGAATCACAATTTATATATATATATATATATATATATATATATATATATATATATATTATATACATAAACATTGAATCACAAAAAGTACTTGTTACGGTGGGACTCGAACCCGGATCTCTCACTTGCCGGGTGAATGTGCTACCATTACACCACAGAGCCCTTACTTTTTACGATTCTATTATTTTGTATTTGGCCGTTTCTTTCACATATGTGTTTTAATAATATATATACACAGGACAGTGAAGCCTACTTGTGTCAATAAACAAAACAATTAAGATCGGCTTTAAGAGACTTTAAGTATATAGTAAAGGTTAGATAGTAACTTCGTCTTTTATATCTACATTAAAGTACTGACCAAACAGTACATACTTGCCAAAAAAATTTGACTTAAATGTGTATATTTATACAAATGTTTAGTTTTCTCTTTCGGATATTTTCTTACTCTGTATTGTACAGCGATTGCAGAAAAGTATGATATTGAATATTTGAATAAGTGATGTTACTATCAAGCTTACTCTATGCTTTCAAGAGTATAAAATAATGTAAACCAATTGAAATCTGTGCTAAAATTAATTAAACGTATGGCTGTACTGTCATAAAACTATGATTAAACAGTCGATTACATTTAACAGGCTCTAGAAGGGAATTCGACGCTTTATCTATGAAAAACCTTCAATTCGCAATAAAATATTGACGTTTATTAATAAGATAAAAATCATCCAATCTTTTAATTCGGTGCAAGCAACATATATGTGTTAAATTTCATTACAATCGGTTTGGTTGGTTCGGAATTAGCGTAAACGAACGTCGTGACACAAGATAAAAATATACCAACAACTTTTCATTTGCCCCTAAATTCGTGATTAAAAAAGTATGAGGTAATTAAAGAGGTTCATGACCTATTACTGTTCTTATTCAAAGAGACTAGGAATTATATGTTCAACAATGTGAGGGAACATTCATAATACATTGAACATGAATTATGTTACTATAATCTTTACATAAAAGTGTAATTACTTATTTTATTACCAAAACATCACGTACATCATGGTAGATCTTTAGTATTATAAATAAAGTTTCTATTTTATTAATGCATTTAGCATAATAAAGAAGCGTATGAATTCCATTCGTCATTGACACGATTAACTAAGTCATTAGAAGTGTTAAAATTACTGTTTAGATACAATCCTTGGGTAACAGATTCATTATGTGTTATGCACAATAATATCAAATTCTAGTGTGTCATTAAATTTACTCTATCCAGGATATCACTTATCTATTTGTGAGAATTATTACACAGTCACAATGAGTTTTGTTAATGAGATTGTACACGAAATTGTTAATATGTTGCGTGAGGATATCATTCGTTTCGGAAAGGGAGTTCATTAATTATTTACTGTAGGAAATCCCTAACTAATAAACGTTCTTCTCGGAATTTCAGTATTCAGACAATCCAATTTGCAAAGGTAACCAAGGAGATGAAATTTATTTGATTACATTTAAGCATCAGTTGCCAAGTGTTAAATATATTTTATGGGAAAGTTTAGTGGCTTTATTTATATTTCATTATATTTCATATTTCATGTAGATCTACCATAAATAGTAACTATTATCACAAATACTCAATTATCCTCTTATAAAAATGTAAATCTGTGTAAGCGTATCTGTGCATTAATGTGACAATTCACAAATCCCGTTAACTCTTTCCCAAGCCAACAATCACTATGTAATCCAACGTAATGCTCATTGGCTTATAACAAACGCCAGACATAATACATACATAATAATACTATACAAATCCAACAAGAATGGGATCACACTCAGCCGCCGGGGTAAGTATGTAAGTTAATGTTTTAAAGAAGGTCAAACATGTAGGCAAGGAATTACTATGATACTGAGTAGTCAAACAGGTAGCTGCTCGACTCAACATGTATAATAGTCAGAATATCCTAGAGGCTTTTGGGGAGAAGCGCCTCATACTACTCAGCTATGTCGAGGTATCTATATTGTGCACGTTGCTTAGACTGTTTGACTGTACTCTACTTATAGTAATTCTCTAGTTAGATATTTAATTTGTATGTAAACTGATACCCAGTCTAGTAACAGTCTAAAACTCTAACAATATATATATATATATATATATATATATATATATATATATATATATATATATATATATATATGTACAGGGGTGCTGAAAAGTCCCGGGACGGTCTAATAACTTTTGAACTAATTACAATATAAGAACCAAAATTTACATCAAGCTTTTGCTCATATAAAACTATTATTTTATGTATTTCACCATGATATCCTGCTTATGGGGACGTCCCGCTAGGGGTTGGTGAAAATTCTTAAATAGAAGCATAGGTCGAGTCGTACATCAAATTAAAGCTCTTTTTAATTGAAACATTTTGGCGAAAATCTGACGTAAAACAGTTGACGCATTACAAAATGGCGGACACTCAAAGATTATAAAATACAGAATTTTTCAAATGCAAACATTCTAGTTGTAAGAGAAAACTGAGACGCTTAATCTTTTATTTTACTTCTTTTACTTCAAATCACTTACCAAAACAGTTATAACAAATGTTCAAAGTGTTTGCCTTCAGTTTGCTGACAATATCCCAATCGATTGTAGAACGCTGATATCGCATTGTTTATCTGGAAATTCCTTATCAGCAGGTAAGGTTATTACCTTCCTTATCTGGAAGATAATCAGCTGGAGCAAACAAGACCAAAAAGACAACAATGAAATTGCCAGCTGACAGATACAGTTGTTTTTATCAACTCAGTCACTTAGAAGTCTTCAAGCCCTAATTTTGCAAGTAGTTTCAGTAGTGCTAGTTTATTTTGCTATGGCGCTTTCCGAGAGAGAAAGAATAACTTTATTAATGATGCGCGGGTTTGGTGACCGTATTAGATCATGTGATGAGGTAAGGCATCTGTTTAATGATACTTTTCCCAGATAAGAAAGGTAATAACCTTATCTGCTGATAAGGAATTTCCAGATAAACAATGCGATATCAGCGTTCTACAATCGATTGGGATATTGTCAGCAAACTGAAGGCAAACACTTTGAACATTTGTTATAACTGTTTTGGTAAGTGATTTGAAGTAAAAGAAGTAAAATAAAAGATTAAGTGTCTCAGTTTTCCCTAACAACCAGAATGTTTGCATTTGAAAAATTCTGTATTTTATAATCTTTGAGTGTCCGCCATTTTGTAATGCGTCAACTGTTTTACGTCGGATTTTCGCCAAAATGTTTTCAATTAAAAAGAGCTTTAATTTGATGTACGACTCAACCTATGCTTCTATTTAAGAATTTTCACCAACCCCTAGCGGGACGTCCCCCATAAGCAGGATATCATGGTGAAATACATAAAATAATAGTTTTATATGAGCAAAAGCTTGATGTAAATTTTGGTTCTTATATTATAATTAATTCAAAAGTTATTAGACCATCTCGGGACTTTTCAGCACCCCTGTATATATATATATATATATTATATATATATATATATATATATATATATATATAACTCTTAAAACCAACAGACGGACATAACAGACAAATCAGCTCCAACCAACCATTGGGACTAATTATTTGGTTGAAAATAGTGTCCTTCAATTTCTTTATGTTCTTTACCTGACATTGATACAACTGCCATTATTTAAAATTTCTGGCAGTTAGTATTACGTGTGTCTAAATAAAATTATAACCTGAAAAACACTTTTTGTTTTATATGTTTAACTTCTGTAACAACCTGATATTTGTACCAAAACCAATATTATTATCATACTGATTATTAATTTATTTCCTAGAAAGTTTCCCCATCGATTTCACGAAAAAGTAGATTTTATAACTGCATATTGTATAATATGCAAATATGCAAATTGATTATCGACTATTCAAATATAAATTGTATACTTATAAACCAATACTGTATCATTATCAATACTGTACATGATGTATCATTACCACAATATGAGTTTAATACAACATAAAACTTACTTACAGCTCTATTAGTACCTGCACAAGAATATCGTTTAAATTTGCATTTCATACAAGGTTTAATAAATGTATCTTATGAACATTCCTTATTACCTACTTTAGTCCCTCTAGTGACCATTTCGCTATTTTAAATTAAAATAATATTTATTAGCTTTCTGATTATGAGACAGGAAAAATATTACCATGTGAATATATAATAAATTGTGCTAGTCATAATGCTATTTTATGAACTTGTATGTCAATTTGCGGTATTTTATACAATATAATTCAAATTTGGGCCCACATAGTAGTCTAATATGATAATTATAGTAGACAGTAAGTAACAATATCTGCTCATTACAAAAAACTTGAAAATTTTATGAATTTATATATGCCTAATGAGAGTATCTTCTAATCTTATTCTGCAGAGCCAATTCGAAGTCTAAATTGATTAACTTAAAACATTCAAACATAAGTAAAGTTTACTGTACTGAACAAGAAACTTTTGTATTTATCAAATGTGATCAAATAAGTGCGTATGAATATTTAGAGTTTACCAGTCGACCGGTGACATGAGTAGCAGTAACGGCTATTGTGACGGAGTAGTAACAGTGACGTAGCCGTCAATCAACAGAACGACCACTCTTTAGTGCTGCCTGCTTTCTTTGTCCCCGGGTCCGCATGTAAATGGGCCCAAATGCTGGCAAAACATCCACTTTGTCCAATCCTCTATCACAAAACCTGCACCAAACCCTTTGTAAAGAATGGTTGGAAGAAGCCGTGTTTGTTGGTCAACTTCTGAAGTTTCCATTGATATAGGAGGATTATGTGACTTTTGTTTTGAAGACCGTGTGTGTTTTTCTTCCTCTGTATAGATTAGTAGAACCAAAAAACACGCGCTCAGTTTTAGTAATCAGAACTGAAACTACCTCTTTGTTTTTATTTTTGTTACGAATTACGATGGATGATTTGTCATCGATATAATAATGTAACATTAAGTCGTATTACTTGTGACATTTCTGTCATATAACATATAACGATGGGAAAATATGCTAAATGCTGTTTCCTGTTATCTGTAACAATTAACTATGCTACTAAGATATAAATAGTTATATATATATATATATATATATATATATATATATATATATATATATATATATATATATACATATTTATTTATTTATTTATATTGTAAATTATTGCATGTACACAGCATACTTGTTAATTAAATTAACATAAATGGCTCAAGAAAACATAAGATTATTAAGATTTAATGTGTTCTATTAAGACTATATTACACTACGTAGCATGTTTGTCATTACTTTTGCTAAATATGCTAAATCAAGTTTCTTGTAGGTCCTCGGGCCTTAAATACGAAAATACAAGCATTTAACATATTATGCAATTAGTGGACTAAATATCCATAAACATATCCTATATGCGTACTACACATAGATGAGGCCGAGTCCAGCTGCTGCATTTCTCTTCAATTAGCAGGCATACCACCCCCACCCCCACCCAACCCAAAGCTTGTGATGTTGATTGGGTCGTCTTATCTGGAGATCACCGATGTGTGAGGTTGGCAGGTGACTTGCTGAGTCACAGATGTGTAACTTGGTTATGAGTTGTAATTATGCACATTCTGACATCCCAAAACTCCAAAGCATGTCAACACAACGCCACAAAAAAATAAAAAACTCTACCAAAATGCACAAGGTAGCCTATGTATGGTAGGTTTTTTTTTATATTTTAACAGTAAGTCTTTCAAAATAATTTATGTTTAAGCTCATTATTTTCACTAAAGTTCGAGGGAATACCTAAGACCATCTTAAGGGTTTTGATATATCGATGCACCATTTATCTTTAACAAATAAATAAAGTTATGAGTAACCACGAATTTCAAAGTACTAAGTTGAGTATTATTGTACTCATTCTAGGAAGCATTGAAGTCAAATTGAAGAAGGACTCTGCGTGTTTGTATTAAAAAAGTGAAAAGGTTTGTGACAGCTTCAAAACCATGAACGTACCAAATCATGCAAACATTTGACCCTTATTATTTTTCTTAAAATAATGTGAGGGCCACAAGTATATATATATATATATATATATATATATATATATATATATATATATATATATATATAATTTCAATAAACATTGAATCACAAAAAGTACTTGCTCCGCCGGGAGTCGAACCCGGATCTCTCACTTGCCGGGTGAATGTGCTACCATTACACTTATATATATATATATATATATATATATATATATATATATATAGTTTTTTATAAGATACACATATAAACCTAGTTTATAACAAGTATTTTTATTTTAGGTCTTTAGTTTTTTAGTTTTATTGTTTTTAACTATCGAGTGCAGAGATAAAATAAACTGATGGATTAAAATCTATAGGTAAAAATAAATATGAAAATAAATATAAATATACATCACACACACATGAAGTCACATGAAGTGAATCTATTTAATTATACATTACAGGCTATATAATTTTAACTACTACAAATTAAAATGAAAATGTTATAATAGTATCATACTTTGGTTGAACTAAATAAAAATAAATATCAATAAATACCATTAACGCTTCTTAACAGGATCTAAATGATCTGAGCCTAGGTCTAACTAGGGCTCACTTTGTGGATATTAGTTTGGAGACCGATGGTACTGAGTGAGACACCCAAACGGCTAGCATGTCCCAATTAGCCCTATCCAAGCACCCAGCGCCCGTACGATAAAGTCATCCACGGTTACTGTGAAGTCGCCGGAGCGCTGGAACTGGGCGAGCAGTGTACTTCCTCTCTCTATCATCGACTATGGAACGCCAAACGTCCTCGTAGGGCGTGGTGACATCGACGAGTCGGACAGTTTTACGTATATCCACCAAATCCGGTTTTGGTGTATGACCACCAAGTCCGGGCGGAGGTGAACCAAGTCATACGGGAGCTCAGGGCCGACCAGCAGACGATCCAGAGGGACACGCTGGTACGATGGTCCTAACGCACCTCAATTCCTGGAGACCGACGGACTACAGCGTTGAGGTTGCCAAGTTCCGCGTCGTGCCACTTAGAGACTTCGGACAACGTTAGTAGGCAGTGACATAGCACGAGCACCGTGGGCTCATCGTGACGCCCACACCGGCAATAGCGACGTCACTGGCTACCCACCTTCTGCAGCCAATTAGAGGGAGGAAGTTGAAGTGAGCCCTATGAATGAATCGCCAGTTGGCGATGGCGTCGCTCGGATAGAAAGTGGTTGGAAGAGAGGCCAGAACGTTTCCAGAAGGGTCCCGACGCCTGATTTCGTCTATCTGTGCTAATAATTTAGTCATTTACAACAAGGACAAAAATTCCTGAGTATTTTAGTAACTTCTTCAGCTTTTTAAACAATTAAAAAACATTGGTACTTAATAATGTAATGCAGTTCTAAAACTTGTGACAACCGTGTAGTGAATACCGCTGCTGTAGATGGTTTTGAGGATGAATTAAAAAGATAGTACATTGAAGTAGAAGGAAAGTTCTTATTTAACATTCTAAACATTATTTACATAATTTTGTCTGTGGAAATATTTGTTTACTTTGTATTCCGTATGCAAAGAAACGGGAACTTAAATTTAACATTCAAACACCATCCAAGCAGTGATATTTAATACTCTTAATTGTAACATATTTAATTAATATTTCTTTCTCTATAAGAGGAACTGGGAAAGGTTAAAATATAATAATGGTATGCTTGTTGATTTGCAATTTTTTGCTTATTATGTTTTTCTAATTTAGTACACTTGACCGCAAGAAACATAAATTATTTATCTATAAGTTATACATTGACGTTAGATATTCAGATCAGAACACTAAGAGTCACCACTGTCAGCATATATATATATATATATAAGATTAGCTGGCGTTGGATTGAACATTTCTAAAGAGATTGACAGTTGGATTTAAATATGCCAAGCTGAGAAAAATATGAGTTGTGATAAAAATTATCATTTCAAATTTTTAACCCTTTTGATGCCGTCTCTCCTTCCAAACTCCTCAAAAATAGTGCGGCTGACCATCAACTTCTTTCGTAGGTTAGATTTTAAAAAAACTACGTTGTGTGATTGAAAATCATCTCGGTACTCAGCTACCTTAGATGCTTGAAAAACAATCAAGAGAGGAACTCCAACATCATGTCGTCAAGAGCCCTCTGTTGCAGAATGTTGGAATTATGGCGTAATCTTATAGGCAATATGTGTTAATGTCTGCAGCACATTAACAGATGGAATGAAAATGGTTCTTTATGTCTTGCGTCTTTCTATTTTTGTTTTTTTTTTTTTTTCTTTTTCAATACTGTACGTTCTACACGTGGCAACAATGGGTCTATGCAGAAGGTTCTAAGGATATTGTTTGTGTGTAAATATATATACCGGTATATATATATATATATATATATATATATATATATATATATATATATATTAAAACAAATGAAGATTCATTAAAGTGTAAAATTAAAACTCGGTAAATTCAAAAATATTAATTATTAGCTAAGTTTTTCGTGTATTGATAACCTTCTGTAGGCTCCATAAGTTATGTTTGTATATAATTATGTACATGCTTAACAATTAAAAATTCATTAAAGCCACAGGAATTATTTTTATTTAGTTTTTAAGTTTTTTTATCTATCTAAGAATTTGTGGCTTAGATTTGATTTCATTTTAATATTCGGGTTGATTCATATTCATATATATTATAATAATATTGCATAATATTATAATATGTTATTAATTATTTTCACTTATATCCTACAAAAGGTTATTTACATAATATACTAAAAAGGAATAAAAACAGAACGATAACAACAAACAACATTAGAATAAGGTAAAATAAGAGAGCGCTGAAAAATTATGTTTTGGGATCATCCATTGTCTATAGTTTGATAGTGGTGCTGGATGATTTGATCTAGATAGTGTAAAAAGGATAAAATAACACAAGCTTTTAAAAATTAGAAAAATGCCAAAGTATAAAAAATAAAACTAAATATAAAATATAACTAAGTTAGATAACTAAATATCTTTACAAATATAAGTTACATCCTAATTTGTATTTGTTTTACTAAGCGAAATTGTAAACCAAACGTTAATTTCAAAAGCCATACTTTTACTACCCTAACTATAAATTTTAACATTTTAGAAATTTACAAATAATGATACTTGATTCATGGTATTGCTTTTTGCTTAAACGTTAAACTTATATTTATACCATTTTTTTTAATAATAGCAAGCTGATAATGATGAAAGATTAACATAACCTTAACTCAAATGGTTCGTATAAAGGCTAGTTACGAACAATTTAATAGGGTTATTTTAGATTTTTTTTACTTAAATTCCGGTGTAGAGATGACGTTCTCTGAGAATAAACTGCCTCCCGTAAAGAATACGAACGACTAGGGGAGGCGGAAATTGACGTGATGGCCTGACGTGTATCGGATATTGGGTCGCACGTCACAGAAAATAAATTCCGACGTTTCCAAGATAAAAATATTTAAATTCTTATAATATTGAGTGTGCCAAAAATTGCCGGTTTAATAACAATTTTAGTTGCAATATAGGAGTGGAGAAGTTACTATACTTAAAGAAGATACGTAAATACAGTAGTACAATGGATATACCACATAGAATAGATAGGTAATAAAATATATTTTAGTAGTAGAACCATCGGTAAGTAATGGGTACAAAGGGAAAGGATCTCACATACGGGAATATCCACCTCTTGAAATTAATAATAGATTTGTATTAAATAAAATGTAATGTTTTTATTACTTATTTACAGATCTACACATTTTCATATCGTATAAATATTAGATTTTAAGACATAAATTTTGAAATCAGTAACAACATTTTACTGTGCTAAATTAATTGATACAGAAAGTAGTTTATTATTAAGTGTAATTACTTCAAAGTGCAAGTAGAGACTTAAAAACGAATTTCTTAAATTAACAGGACCTTCTAGTCAAAAATAAAAATTTCATTGTTTTCTCTTTTATTACATTCTATGCTTTTTGCAGAGGATTTTGATATAGGCCTACAACACAAAGATATTTCGGGCTGGCCCTGCTGAGGGTAATTGTATACTTATTTTAAAACTAAGTGACCAAAATATGGTCTTAGACGCCAAAAGATAAGCTTTAGAATGTTTAAAGGAGAAAAGAGAATATAACAGATAAGTTAAAAAAGGGAGAAGGCAACGGGAAGAATCATTTGTTGAGTATGTTGCTAGACTATGTTAGTGTGGCAACAAGACATGTTTACAGTTTTTTGCACATATTGAAAAAATTTTTTCTGACATTCAGGCAAGCTTTTTTTACTAATCCTCTTATAATATCGGTCTAAAATCTTTTACTATTGTGTATAGATGTATACCCGACAATTGTAAATGGCTGTTTTAGGTATAAGTGTTAGAAATTAATTTAAAGTAATATTTATGAATATCATAAAATTTTAATTCTTGAGCATATTTTATGAATAAATTTAAAAAATATTGTATTTATTAAATAAATCAATACTAATCCAAAAGGTATAAATAAAACAATGAACGGAATTCTACACCTGTAAACCCATCGGTTTTTTTTTCTATAAGTGTACCTAAACATAGCGTTTTCAACATGGGTAGTGTAGGAACTACAAGGACCCCTTAATTTAAACAAAAAAAAAACCTCTCGTTACAATGTAACAGATAGTGCTGATGCGCATTTCAGGAAGAACAATATATGAGACTTAGAAGCACACATTTTTAGGGCATTAAATACTGCATGGAATAATATTTCTGTGTTTCGTTATTATAACTGCATTAAATTTTGGGTAGTAAAACTGTTAGTGTCACCTGTTTAGTTCAATTTTTTTTGTGAATTTCAGGACACGATTTTCTGCTTCTCAGAGAATGGTAAATTACCATAGAGAAAATTGTGTACAGCGTTTGTCATCGTAGAAATACCTAAGTCTTGTTAGTTAAAACAATTACAAATCTTAACATCTAGACAAGTTTTGAAACGATTTCCAAATGTTTAAATGAAGGTAGTACAAGTGTATGTCCTCTACTAGCTGGATGTATTACAATTTTTAATTGAATTTTGCATATATATGTATATCTAGATTACCAATTACATCCTGCTCTAAACACTCAATACAATCTTTAATTAGCTCATTATCTGGTGAAATTTGGTCAAAATACATGTATTTACTGCGCATACATTTTACTAATTTATAATGTATTTTCCAAAAAGCGACATTCTTAATATTAGGAAGTAGGTTGTTGAAGTCGGTATTTCCTTGTAATTTATTATAAATAGCACTTTTTCTATAACTTCTACACGTATTGCACAGTTTAAAATGTCACTGATTTTCACATATATTTATGCTACCTATTTGTATATTTATGTACTGGCAATGATCCGTGAAGTTATTATTCACTAAATTGTTCTCAGGGGTTTTAATTGAGAATAATATAATCGCAGGATATATGTGAACATTAAGGCACTATATCTCTCTCTAACTTTGGGACATCCAGCTACTGACCTATTAATTATTGATGTTTCAAAATTAATTAGGTGATCCTCGAATGACCATGATATTTCCCAGGAATACTGTGGATGGGCGGTAACCATATTGAAGTAAAGTAAGTGCGGAACTGTAGGCAAGTTAGGTCCTTTTGAGAACTGTCTATAATCATGTCAGCGTTTCCTAGTGGTAAGTTGATGTAGTGAACCACAAGACTTTAGTAAATAATTCAATTATTTGTAACAGTTTTAGCCTTTTATAAAAAAAAACCCCACCAGATGAATAAGAGGGTAATGAGTTTACTACAGTTGGATATAATTTATCGTAAAAAACAGCTTTTCAAGATGCTTAACAATATCCAAACCAAGCCCAGCGTTACAATCACAACTCATGCTACGTAATAAAACTTCTTCGGTTCCATTGCCTGTAGTAATACCAACATGGGATCGAAATCGCATATGTATAAATGATATTTTGGAGCATTATGTATCATAATTATTTTTATTTAATATGTATAATTAATTATGTATACATATTATATGTAGATATAGTTAATAACAGAAAATAGACTTTGTTTACTGTAAATAAAAAAAGTTATTATTTCACTCGAAATGTTTTCCTGCAATTAAGCAGCATATTTTTTTAACTGTTTTTGTGTAGCAGCTGGACTAATTAGCAGAGAAAAACGACCACTTCACAGTGAGTCCTGAGATTGCAACAGTGCCGCACGCGGTCATTCTCGTGTTCATTCATTACTGTTGCTTTTAAGATTATAAAATCTAAATTCAGAGACGTTTTATTTAATGGAGATCTTATATACTATATCATGTAAATGACGGATATTTCTTGTAAGCCTTAAGATTCGCTATTCAACATGTTTTCAAATATTTTCCTTAATATTTTTACTCAAGTAATTCATTTTGGTATATTTGCAGTTTTCAGTTCACTTAATAGGCAAATATTCGTGCCTGCTACTTGATGCCCGTATTTACGTAGATAAATCAATATATAAGGGAGACAGAATAGTATAGATTTGCTAATATAATATTTACCCTTTAAATAACTTTCATAAATATGCATCCCTACGTAAACTATGATATTAGGGATATTACACTTGTCGTAACGTAATACTAATGGCTGACACTGAGCTTTTTGATAATATGTCTTGAACATAAATAAATATTAAATTATTTTTCTAATCCCGCATTATAAATTTCTGATAGAGTTGCGTACTGTTTTATTGTTTTACAAAAAAATACTATAATATATCTAAGTATAGTTGTATAAAAAATCTAAATTATCAAAACGTTTCATCATAAATGATCACAGAGAACGCATTTTCGTAGATTAAATTACACATATAATCAATAGCTAAATAAGTAATGTTCAATTTGCGACAAAGGCCAACCACTAACGTTTGAACCTCAAAATGTAGAACGTTATCAGTTCGCAACGCGTGTGATTCCTATGGAACAATTTGAAAACTACACAATCTATATATTAATAGTTGAGAAATGTAAAAACTGTTAGTGTTTGTACAGCACAACTAACCCAGTTCCGTGCATTCATTGAAGCGGATTTGAGGTTATGTACGATTTCAAGCATCAACTACTGTAGATGTACATTTCTTTCCTGTTTACTTTTATGTAATCTTCTCGATATATACTATAGTGATAATTTACAATAATTTTTTCATTTTAATTTGGCTTTTTAATGAACTTTTCACTATTTTTTATATACTTTACTAGTTTTGGCTGAGAGTTAGCTACGTCCTCAATTCAGAATATCGGCAAAATGTTCCTTCTTTCTTTCCGTAAATGAAGGATCTCTAGGTAACAAACAGAATTGTACACTGTTGCATGAAACTATTTCTACATAGGCAAGGTCTAGTTCTATAAATGCGCATGTCCAACCATAGAATAATCCTCACTCCACTCATATAGAAGCATGTTAATCAAAACGTACCCCTAGCTTTTATTTAGTTGCTTATTTTTTATTTATTTGATTTTGAGAAATTTTCGAAGTTTTGAATTTATAATACTTAGTGTTTATAAACTAAAAATCTTATGATAATTTTGTCTAAAAAAATAAAACAACAAAGCCTCAATTTGTTAAAATTTTCAATGTTTAACATTTAAGATATTAATAAACAGCAGACAAATGTGAAAGACTAACCAAACACTATATAAGATTAAATGACATTTTATAGTTATTTTGAGCGGACACATTATATCTTGAAGACTGAGAGAGTAATATATGGATATAATAATTGTACATTAAAAAACATAGACCACCAACAAGCAAATTGACATTTACTATATTTGGAATTAACTGTATCATTAGTTGTCTTATATTTCAATCTAGTTAAAAAAAATATAAATCTATATGTTGCCCAAATGTTTTGCAACAGTCTGTATATACAATAAGACACCTCAGACCATTTTACGACTAAAAGTCAAGTAATGAAATGTTTTTACAGATAATAACTCAAGATCGCGTCGATAGAGCGAGAGAGGGGGGAGTTGGTCATTACTGTCAGACACGTTACTTAGGGGGTCTGTTTTTCATCCTTTGTTCAGCCCACTTGCTGACCAGTATTGGCTGAAAAAGATGTGGTCTGAGTAATAATACAATTTATTTAGCAATCATTAAATATTGCTTTTTTTCAAAAAAAAAAAAAAAAAAAAAAAAGGACTCAATAGTTTTTGAGCCCTGTTGGGCAGAGTTGTAAAAACTATTGCTTTTCTGTTTGGGTGGAAATATTTTGTCCTATTTTTAACCTAAATCATTTTCTCTATCCTATTTACTTTAAATAAGTATATAAAATGGACAAAGTAGTAAATAAGCGTCAACACTACGATTTTGGATGATATTATCATCCACATAAATTTCTATAAAGTACGAGTTTTCAACGCTAGTAAGCTTGCCTAGGCAATTATTCATCAAGAAATACATTTTATATATTTTTACCATGAAAAATCGTAAAAGGTTACACCATATAAACTTTAAAATGGATTCACGTAGGCAACCTGAAATTGTCTAATTGCTCCTGTAATGTGGCCAAAACCAATACCCACGCACAACACATCACTTTTTTCAACATTAAAAGCCATATCTCGAACTTCAATATCAGTTTGAACTGTAATGGAGCAGGTTAGGTTATGTTTCTATAACACACGGAAAATTCTTCAATCAAAAAGCTATTTTCAACAATAACCGTTATTAAACAGCTGTTCTTTAAACTGAACGCAGTAATCAAAACGAATAATTCAAGAAATTAATTTTTATAGGAAGCAAAATGGTAAAATTTTCAATATATCACCAATTTGATTCTTCAATTGCTAGAGAAGGTGATATTTTCCCAGAATATTTTTAAAGCTCACTTTATTAATTGTGTGTGGTGTTTGAAAATGTTCGGTGCATAAATGGGCAAATAATATATAATCAAAACGTTAAACCTCTTCGTGCGACACTGTACAATTACCAACAAAAATGAAGTGTTGGCTTTACGCTCTTTTTAACAAATGTTTTCAAAGTAGTGATGAAAATAGTCCTTTAATATAAAATATCATTAGTATTGTCAAAAAAATTCCGCCGAAAAATATTAATTTCAAAGAAGTATAAAAATGTAGTGATAAACTAAAAGAAAAAGAAAGGGTTTCATTATTCCTATCCGTGCTGTAGCCGCTCTTTCTGTCAGGGAAGTAATATTGCAATTCACAAATTGACGCTCTTGACATTTAAAGTATTCTTCAGTATGATCTCAATATTGCCAATGTAATCATGTACTTAAAACTATTAATTTTTGTTCATTTTCCAGTTTTTTATGAATTGTTTAGACGTTTTTTAAAACTAATTTTTATAGAATAATCAGGACATTTTTAATGAGAATAAAACACTCTCTGGTGGTTTAAGTCTTGTAATCTATCTGCAAAAGAAATTTTGTTAACGATGGTCGAGGAAAAATAGTTTTACGCTATTACAAAATAAAATAAATATAATTAATAACATTAAAAATTAAAACTAATATTTGGATTACTCATATTGTTACATAATATCCAATTTAAAAATCTTCCCTATTGCTCATCCAAATCCCATAGAGTGACTATGCAGATGCACTATCATCGAACTCAGTATTCCTCAAATCGAATTGAAGCTTCTTACACAGGTCCGTAGGGTCAGTTCGTTTTCGAGATACCGTGCGGAAAGACAGAGATACAGACAGAGAGAAATGAAAAATTACCACTGTGTAGTATATACTAAAAATATACACAACAACAAATAAATATAATACACATAAAAAAGATTTATCAATTATATTTTTCCCACATAAAGCCTTTACTATTATCTCCTGGAAGTCTCCTAACGTAACGTTGGCTTACATGGACGGACATCGTACCGTAAAAGGTTTTTACACTCCATCTAGAACGTCCACTTAAAAGCAAGAATATCGCGGTAGACTGGCGGAGTACTTGGCGGAATAGCAGTTGCAGTATTAAGCCGGGGTGGGAAGCATATACAATATGCGTTAACAGTAAGGTTCAGCGTTCTTCCATTGGTCTTACTGACATAACCATTCGGAGAGTTAACTAAGGTCTGCATGCATGCTTATATATTAGCATCTCAGTGATGCTACTGTTAAAGCCAACTTGCCCACTTTTATTGACTGATTACTAACATTTTTTTTACTGTTATAGATCCCAGAATGTATTTAGGATGTTTTCAAACTGTTTATATCATATTTCGTACAAAAAAGGAGAGGAATTAACCAGGTTTAAAATTAATATAATGCAAAACCACACAACTTTGCTAAAAAACTTCAATAAAATAAAACAAATTCATTTGATATAAATTCAAAAATACTTACTAAAGTTTATTGTTACATGTTTTCCCAAATCTGTATTGAACAAACTTATGAAATTCACAATCCCAAAGCAGATTGTGAATTACACATGATTAGCAAGTCCAAATCCAATTCAATAACAATGAAATAACCGTGTTTTGATAGTTAATTAATACTCAACAGCTTATGATATAATACTCTACAATAGGCAAAATTCCTCAAACTTAATTCTATGTCTCCAACGTGCTTATTTTCCTTTAAGTGTATTTTTCCTTTAAATAACTTTCCTAAAATCCTTTATATATAAATGTTTACTTTATTTCCGCGCAAAATTCGTTTTAAAACGAACATTTCATCTATAGATGTGAATTACTCTATTTCTAAATAATCTAGAAATGCCATATCGAGTATAGTCTATCTTGCTTAGTTCCGTCGGTCTGACGCTTTGTGTTTATTACGAAAGTATTATTTATAGACATAAAAGATATATACCTCAAAAAGTAAGACCCTATTCTGATACAAAATTTTAGAAAAAAATATATAAGTTTTAAAAAATTGTGGCTGAACAAAATGTTAGAAATTATAAAAACCCATAGATATTTGTAAACCTTTTTAGAAAAGTAACATGTTTTGATACCAAATTTATTTCGCTAGTTTTACAGAGTAATTTATGGAAATCCTATATATTGCAAATATATTGAATTCTCTTGTTTGAAATATTAACTCAGTTTAGCTAAAGTTATTAATACTACAGTTCATTTTAATATTTCATTTTGCGATGATTGGGAATAATAAATTTTAAATAAAATAATATATTTTTGGTTTACAACTAAAACACTGTCGCATATAAAACAATTGAGAGTAAGTGACGGGCTGGGATGGTGGCGCCGCGCACTCCACCTCAACACAGCCGCCATGTTCATATAAATGGTAATGAAGATAATTAAGCGCTCGGTTAAACCACGGCGAGCAATCACAGGGTGATGCGCAGTTCCGAGCTTACTGGGCTACATACGAGTATTACACATCGACAAGTTTACAGCGTAGCTTACAAATAATTAGTGGTGCAGTACAGCCATTTTAAAAATCACGTATTTTAGTACTATCGATGGTGTTGCCGTGTCACATTATCAATAAATTAGAAGAAACCAAGCATTCTGCAAAGCACATATGTGGCATATGTTACCGTTCTGCAACTCACAGTTCGGTAGCTGCCTCTTGTCTCATAATCGTGCACATATCAGCCTCTTATTAGGCCCCCATTCAGATGTGTCTCCAAAAGGTATATACTGTGCAAAAGTCAAAAGTTAAATCTTTTTAAGGGTACTCGACAAGTCTCTGATGTTATCAATTATTCAAATCGGTTTTTCTTTTAGAGTTAGAACGCTCTTCTAAATTGGATTGCGCAAACACACCGACCACTCCTTAGCTAAGATATTGGAATATTATGCCATAGTACGTCGTCGTCAACACATGAATTGGGCAGTATTTCTTTGGCTTTAAACATAAATGCCTAAGGCACCATAAATGATGCAAACTGAACTAACTTGCAAACTAGTCTCCTCCCTCACTAAATGCACTATTTAGATCATTAATGTACTCATTATTAATTTTTTAGGTAGAGGATAAAAAATATTAAGTTATGAATTTGAAAATGTATACAAAATCTCTAAAATCATTAGCTTTAATTAGTTTGAGTTTAACTGTGGCAACGAAAGTTTAAGAGTAATGGCACTACTGAAGTAGAATATAGAGACTGGCAGGGTACAAGGAGATAGTGAGTTTTAAACAACAAAACGTTGCATGCCTTCCGGGGATTAGAGAGACTGGCTTTCTTCCTTTATGATTATTGTTTGCTGCTTTCTTTAATATGATCCTTTGTATAGCTGACTGTAGAATTATTCGCCTTCGGATAATAAATCAGAAACATTCTGCCTGTGCATGTTTTACAAGCGCAATCCAACTCAAAGTTTTTCTTAACAATCGATACCACAATCATCCAATCTTATAATTTTAAACAGTGTTAGATATATTTTTGTAGTTTTATAGCTTTGTACAGGCCTACAAGAGATATGGAACCGATAAGAACTCAAGATGGATGTGTAAACAAATTGTAGTCTACATTAATTAATTTTTAAATTCTTCAAGATAATTTTTGAGCACACCGCGTGGCATTGCAAGTTAGAAGATATTTTATGCTAGAGAAACAGGTGGTAAATAATACCCAGTATGAATGCCTGTGGTTCCCCGCATTTACTGATCTCCTGGTAGATCGAAAATATCACAAAGCTCAGGAGAACGACGTTTTATACTCGAAGAAAAGCACAGGAGACTGAAAATCAACCGGAGGAAGCAACTAAGTTCATAGACCAAAAAGCTGCAAACACGCATTAAGCAAAGCGATTCTCCTTTGCAAGAATCTATGCTGAAGAGAGAATTGGCAAGACACTGACTTGTGTGTTGAAAAAAAAAGAGATACTCGTGTGGGCAGACAGTTTTACAGGATTCAACAGTGATTTTTTTACTCCGCAGACACGGATATTCACACGGTGGGATGGGACGATGGAGTAATGAGGTTAGATTCCTGAGTTCTAGAAACAAGATCAGCAGTATCGGTTAAATGAAAACAAGTCTTAAAATCTTCAAGCTTTTGACGAAGATATTCCAGCTGAGATGCCGAAAGGTTTATAATACGATCTTATTGCTATCAATTTCTATGACGTATTCAGTTGCAAGAATGGCCTAGCCATATTGGAATGTTGATGGTAAGTGGCAAGAAGAGAGATAATCCTTACTTTATATAGAGATTTATCCACAATATTAACACATATTTATTATCGTTTTGATTTTACATATGGAACTATTATGCAATCAACAATAGTAAATGTAATTAATCTTTGACAGTGGTTTCTTCTTTATTTTATAAACAATTTATGCACTTTTATTAAAATGTGATCCTTGGGATTTAATTTTATCTTTGTTGTGTAATAACCTGAAACGAATTGCACATTGAATCGTGAATATTGTACACAGTGGAACAAAAAAACTATTTTGTACCTTATTATTAACTGGTATATTATTTTAAGATTTAGACGACAAAACCATGAAAACTTAATTTTTCATGTGGGATTAGAGATTAGGCGATCTCGTAAATAAAGACTGAGTTTTAACTAAAGTAAAAATTAATAATGATTTGGAAGCCAGGATGAATATATTAATGGTAACATTCAGAAATCCATAATTTATTAATATTTTTGTTGAAAAATACGCCACAACTGTCTTAATAAAGTGATTTTTTTTAATTAGAGATCTCTGACATTTGTACGTATTTCAACTTTGACCTACAACATTTTTAAATTGCAACAAGCATAACGTTATTCAATTACTCTCTTGTAAATAAAAAAAACGCAGACAGAGAATACTACTGTCTAGCAGAGACGAAAAAAAGCTCTCGTACAGCACTAATGAGATCTTATTATTCCATCCAGTACGTCTTTATTTGGCGTTCAAGGATAATGACCTCTCGCGTTTTGTTTGGTAAACAAAAAACTTGCACATACCATTCTTATAACAAATTTATATAAGGCAAGTCTAGCAAGATGTTAATCATATAACGGGAGAACGCTTAGCGTAAAAACAAAGAAACAAAGTGCTACCCATCTACATCATATGTAGAGAGTTCCATTTAAAATATTCCATACGATTTTACGCATGGAGTGTAGTACCAGAGGCACCGTGTTCGAATGTCAAAAACTTTAAAACATAATCCTGATTATCATGGTAATAGTTTAAAATATTGGAGATTACTGCTTTCAAAATAAAAACATGTTTGATTAACATGTTTAAAACAGAAAAATATCTAAGACACTAAATTTATAATTCCTGAGAGGTATGTAACATTCCATCTTTGGTTCTATCGTATTTTATTTCGTTCTATTTTACATTTTTATTTACAAAAAGTTTACTTTTTCGTCAAAAGCTTATTTTGCTAATCAATTCAGAAAGGAAAGACCAAATAATAAAAATCTAACATATTAAAAACACATCTCTGTAATTTTGTATAAGTTTATAATTGTGTATAAGCTCATTTACATAGTTTTATTTTTAAATATACTTATACAATACATTACAAATTTCCCTGTATTTATCAGAGTAAAATTACCATAATTTTATATTATAAAACTATTCTACCATAAATATTAATAACATGTGATTTTAAGACTTATTCGAAACGTAAATTGAAAAGAATGAGCATTTACTAGAACATTATGGGAAGAAAATATGATCTTCAGTTATGTTTATGAGAAAATATGTCAGCTCTCATTAAAAACTTCTTATTGGTTTTTTGATATAACCATAAATTAGAGAAGTAGCTACAATAAGCTGAGTATATTTGAACATGTCTCATGGATATGTAAATACTTATTCGAACTATGTTAGAAAGATTAAAAACATTTGTGTCTTCCCAGAGTGTTAACAATTAAATTTAATTTATCTGCAAAAAGCTTTTACTGCATACTTTGACATACATACTCTTTTTTTATCAACTACTGGTCCCACCCCCCCCCCCCCCCACCCCCCCCCCCCCCCACCCCCCCCCCCCCCCACCCCCCCCCCCCCCCACCCCCCCCCCCCCCCACCCCCCCCCCCCCCCATGAGACTATTCGATTCATCGGACTTTTGGGGACTAAAATGGCTTCCCCCCCCAGTTGCTTCAGTTCTTAAAGGTCATCAAATTGTGTTACATCTTATGTTTGAAGCCTTTTTGTTGCCATTGCAACAAATGATACACAGTTTGTATGTGGCATATCCTTGCTGAAAATATAGTCAATCTCAGACATTCGGTACTTGTGTGACCACACCGCATTTTCTTTAATCGCCAACATCCTTTCTGTTGTCTCTTTAAAATTTACAGGATTATTGCAGCTATTTATTATAAGCTTAAAAGCAACTACTTGTGTAATTCGTGAATTACAATTCGATTCACGTATTACAGCCCATTGTTCGGTTCACATGCGTTATCAAATTGAGTAAGAGCGTAGCCGAATAGTAAAGAAACTTTTGTGGTTTGTTTGTTTTCTTATAATTAAAAATAACTGGGGAATTGAGGAAGAATTATACTTAAACCCGAAAATAACCATTTATAAACAGAGTTTCATTACAATAGGTAATTGTTTTCACAACTACCAGTAACAATTACATTCTTCATTTTTTTTATGTTTAGAGGAGTTACTATTGTGGAGTGCTACATAACTTTGAACCACCATCTATTTCAATTGCAAAAGTTATCTGTTTAATCAAACTAAACTGAATAAAATTGTGGTATCATCGAAACGGATAAGTTTGTAAGTAAGTAAGTTTGTAACGTAATCGTAGTCCCAGGCGACATCGTGTCTTGTACACTGAAATTATCAAAGACACTGTTTACTATTGGAGATAGAGGAAAAATATACTGTAAGTAGGATAAAGATCTAAAGGACAGAATGAAACAATACAATTAAAATGGACTTATTTTCATATATATATATATATATAAAAATTATATATATATATATACACATGTACAGGGTGTATATTATGTCTGGAAACACCCAAATATATCCTTTAAAAAATTTAAATATAAATTTGAAACCTCTTACAATCGTGATAGAGATTGGGCCATCTACTTTTTGGAACAATGTTTTGTTATGTCACACCAACGGGGGACGTCCTGCCGAGGGTATCGTGAATATTCTTAATGGAAGCCTATACCTTGTGATACATAATTTTAAAGGTAATAGCTTACTGAATTGAATACCACAAACCGCATCTCAAAGGAATTATTCTATCAGAAAATAGAGCATTTTTAGTATTGAAAATTTTCTGATGTTCAACAATGTAATTTTAACATGGTTCTTGCCACAAAAATGTGTTACACTAATTTTTTAGCATTTTTTTAAATGTTCAATTAAATAAAACAAAAATTTCATTTTAAGCTGGTTCTATTACCACAAATTTGCCAGTTTTTATTACAGTACAATTATGGAAATACTTATGTTATTGATTTCTTATTACAAATAAAAAATAATGTATGCTGTTAGAAAAGTCTTACAACAAACGTTTTACCTGCATTTGGTGTCAAAGCAATTGTTCGAACTGTGTTCCTTCTACGGTTTGACAATGAGCCAAATCTTGTGTAAAATGATTCGACAGAGTTGCCTAACATTTCTTCAGTTATCAAAGCAATCTCCTCTATAATCCTGTTTCTTAGGTCTTCCAAATTATGAGGCTTTCTTCTATAAACATTGGATTTTAAATGACCCCATAGGAAATAATCGATTGGTGACAAATCCGGAGATCTTGGAGGCCATTCGATTTCTCCTCTTCGGCCAATCCATTTATGAGGAAACCTTAAATCCCAAATACTCTCTTACCTGTCTCCCATAATGGGGTGGAGCACCATCCTGCTGAAACCATACATTATCAAAGTATTCTCCTGATGCAATTTGAATAGCTGGGATTATTTCATTTTGGAGCATATTGTAGTAAAGTTCGGCATTTAAATTTCCATTGATGAAAAAGGGTCCAACAATTTTGTTACCTAAAATTCCACACCATACGTTCAGTTTTTTGTGGTTTGCTGTGAATGGGACTCAGTAATCCAATGTGGGTTTTCACTAGCCCAGTAACGGCAATTGTGCCTTGTTAACATTGCATTTAGGAAAAAAGTTGCCTCATCAGAAAAATAGTATGTTGGTCAGAAAATCTCTATTGTCATCACATTTGCGCATCACAAGTTCACAAAACTCAACTCTTCTGTCGTAATCATCCTCACTTAACTGTTGGACTAAATGAACTTTAAATGGTTTGTATTTATTAATTTTCAAAATCTTACTCACAGACATAGGGTGCATATCATGTTGCTGTGCAGCTTTTCTGAGCGATGTATGTGGGTCTTCAATAAATGTTTGCAAAACATCTAGTGCATGTTCTTCATCTGTTGCAGATTGTATCCTACCCGACTTTGGCCGATTACGTACACTCCCTGTCATTTCAAAACGCTCAATAGTTTTTGATATTGTTGAAAAAACTTATGGGATTCCTTTCTGGGAAAGTGTCATTAAACAAATTACAAACTTCCCGATAAGATCTTTGACGATCGCCATATCCTCGCATCATCAACAGAGTAATTCGTTCTCTTCAGACAATTCCATTAAAATGCCAAATAAAAACTGAACTACTGTAATTAGATAACTTGTTGACAGCAATGCTTCAGAGACACTGATTAACTCGACAGGAATGATATGACCTTTGTCCATTTGTAATTCCCAAGCTTAGACCTGTCTAGTAAAGCTCCATGCTCAACAAACTGAAACCTGTAGACCAGATGATTAATAACACAATAATGTTTCTCATAGGCTAGTGACCTTTGTCTCTTTAAACCTTCCTGCTGACTGGAAAAACACCAAGTACAGATTCATAAGTAATCAGAGAAAGTGACTCATAAGTTTTATTCATTGTAATAAAAACTGGTAAATTTGTACTAATGAAACCAGCTTAAAAATAAATTGTTTATTTTTATTTTAATTGAACATTTAAAAAATTCTAAAAAAATTAGTGTAACACATTTTGTGGCAAGAACCATGTTAAAATTACATTGTTGAACATCAGTTAATTTTCAATACTAAAAATGCTCTATTTTCTGATAGAATAATTCCTTTGAGATGCGGTTTGTGGCATTCAATTCAGTAAGCTATTACCTTTAAAATTATGTATCACAAGGTATAGGCTTCCATTAAGAATATTCACGATACCCTCGGCAGGACGTCCCCCGTTGGTGTGACATAACAAAACATTGTTCCAAAAAGTAGATGCCCAATCTCTATCACGATTGTAAGAGGTTTCAAATTTATATTTAAATTATTAAAGGATATATTTGGGTGTTTCCAGACATAATATACACCCTGTATATATATATATATATAAATAAATATATTATAATATATATATGTGAAAATAAGTCGATTTTAATTGTATTGTTTCATTCTGTCCTTTAGATCTTTATCCTACTTACATTATATTCTCACTGTATATATATATATATATATATAATATTTATATATATATATTATTTGATATTTTCATAATTTAATAACTGTATCGAGTGTGAGTATCGATGAGACCATATTGCTGATAAAGAAAACGACTTGAAAAATTATGATTGTTTTAGTGTTATGTATATCGATACTTATTACATACAAAACACGGACAGCAAAAAATATATAAATGCTGTAAATTTGAATTAATTAAGAGTAAATGACGGTGTTGCATACTCGAAGCGATGTTGGTTCTTATTAATTTTGGGTTATTTTTAAATTGGGATGTGAGTGTGAGTGTTGGTGTGCTAATTGGTTTTAAAGTCTCATAGGGTCTATGCACTATTATTAACTAAAAATATATACAAAAATCATGAAGTTTTCAAATTATTGTTTTTCAGTTAGACCCAAATACCACTACGAGAGGAAAGTAAAAATTGTAATTTACAACGTAGAAACGGAACCCAACTTGGAAATAATAAATGGTAAACTAACTGGTTTTGTAAAGTAAATACGAAAAACATTTTCGCAAGTGAATTTCCGAGGCTATATTATTCTTATTACTTTCTTGTAAACCAGAGCCGCGTAACATGAAGAGGTTACGGTGTTCGACTCCTTGAGAAATCTTAGAGTTCTGAAAAGAAAACTCAGATGATAACTTTAGCGGCTAAAATCATGTTCAATGAATGTTATAATTTAAAGAGTAAATGATCTTCACGACCACTAACTGACGTTTTCTTACAGTTAATTGTTTTCATCGTTACATTAAATACCACTCCAAATACGTAACCGCAGGTAAAATTTTAACACTTATGTAAAAATTTGTATTCGAATAATTGTACGGGCAATTACTAATCCGGGTCGAATCCTGGTATAAATAATCTGCATACACGTTATTGATATCGAACAAACCGAAGTAAATTTTTATAGGGTTTCCCCCAGTTCAAACGTTTGACGTAATTTTGTTATCTTCGTTATGGAAGACAAATATTTAGAAAGACGAAGTACAAAAATTATTAAAGTTACTTCTACGTTAAACAAAAGACCCGTTCGCTTATTGCTATTTTGTTGTGTAAGTGACTAAAGGTACCCTGTATATCATTGTATGGAAACCATGTATCTATATTTTTAAATAAAGAATTTAATATCTATTATGATAAAAAAAATGATTTAAGGACATAATAGGAATCTATCAGTAATTTTCTCTAAAGAGAAGATAATGACTAGATTAGGGTATAAATACTTACTCTGACCGCGATGTTTAAAACTGGACCAACTTTAAATCACGTGTGGGTTAATAAAATGAGTATATGGAATAGCCTCAGGGATAAGTAATTGTCTGCTGGTTAATATATATTAATTATACATGAGAGTGTAGGGGGGGGGGGATATATTACTAAAAAGAAGGAACAAAATTACATAGAAGTCTCTAATATACACCTCGTTAGCTTGTCTTGTTAAAGGACAGGCATACATGACAAAGTAATTAATACGCCTACTATAGTGCGATTAGTTTTTGTTCACTCATTTACATTCCGTTAAATATTTTATTGTAAACTCGTTTCATTGTCTTTACAAAAAACTCTTCAGAATGTTATCGGCAGAAACCCTAAATCTACATTTGTATTATTAAGTGGACCTATTGATTATTTATGCAAAAAACAGAAAAAAAATAAAACCTCATGCTATTATAATACAAAATTTATATTGCAGGAGGAAAACATAAAGACGCTATTTTTGGAATATTGAATCATAATATATTTATTATTTTTAGAACATCAAAAGTGAATTATGGCATATTGCAGTACATGAATGTGTAAATGCTATTTTACTCTCGATAATTTCGAATTAAATTCAAATCGTTTCATAGAGGATTTGCAGTAGCCCAAGCTACCTACAATTATTTCAATATTTATAAAGCGTAACGATTTGTGCTCATAAGAAAACCGACGTTGGAGGGTAGTTCTAGATTGTGTTTTTACCAGAATTAATTACCGCTAAAATTAACTTTCGTTTATACCTTAATTGGAAATTTTATACTTTGTTTTTACCTCAATGTCAATAATATTTGTAAATTTAAATTTTTTTTTTTTATTTATTTTAATTGAAGTCGAGACGACTACGATAGGCACTAATAGATGACGCTAGAGACCCTCGAAAGTCAGCTCAAACAAACGGTCTACCAGCCTACTTCCAGTGATGTCCCACATCAAGGTTGTTTCTTAAGGGGGGGGGGGGGACCCGCTAAGCACATCTTTAAAAGTGAACCGAGGAAGGGACCGAAGAACTACGAAAAATTAAATAGCTCCCATGGAGTTGTTTAATTTTTCTATCCAATTTTGTGGGTGGTATTTCACACTGGCGGCAGACTCACTCGTAACTTGGACATTTTACATAAAAATCTCAATAAATCGGGTTGTTAATGCGTGTATTATTTTAGAATAATTATCTGAGACATAGATAATCGTTTTGAAGTTATTTTATTTATTTTGGCTGGGTTATTATCGAACGTTTATGAATTCATAAAGGGAGAAAAAAGTTCTAACCAGCGAGCCAAAAGTCCAATACGGAACGCAACCAGTAAACGAGGATAATAGACATAACATAACGGGTGCACACCAGTGGGCGTGCGAGCATTTCGTGCCGGCTACCGGTTTACCAGGCATTCAATCACTGTTTATGTCCAACCCGTTCGAGTCTTCTTCAGGCTTAATTGTTTGCTGCGCGTAATAGATGATCGAGCGGCAAGCCCTGCCCATGATTCCATTCACAACAGGTCGCCGGTGGCGTGGCTAGTGGCGGTGGCGTGGCCAGTACTACTTGGGCCGTGGCCGAGTTAGCTGGGAGTACTCGCCAAACAGTCCAATAAACGAGCCCGGGACCGGTCACCTCGATTATTGATACAGCTCGTGTTAAACTCTTAGAGGCAAAGCCAGAGTTATTAAAAGGTTACTTACCACACACAGGTTTAAACGTGTTGTACATATATATTGGTTAGTTACATTAATAAGGTGTCTGTGCCGGTCGTATTAAAGTCCATAAAACACATGGTTCTGGGAATTCTGGGTTTTTCCAAATGTACTTCAAGTTTTGTCAAGTCCTTGTTTCCTAAAACTCCCATAAACTCTTTGGCTTTACGACTAAATTCCTGATCTTTTACCTTTTACTCGGTGCGGGATCAAGGACATAATTGCCTTACTAAGGTAAAAACTGGTAGAAAATAGTGCGACAGCAGTGGCTACCACTGTCACAGAGATCTTGCTTCACTAATTTGAGGCAATACAGGAAAACGGTCCTGGATGCTTTTTCCTTATAGTCGTTAACAACTATTATATATATATAAAAATATTAATATATATGATATCATATAATTATATTATTTATATCTTATAAAATATATTACTATTTTTTCTTTTCTCGTAAGAACAGCTTCTAACTCAGTAATCAGTCTGTTAATTTAACGTCCTCAGAGATTCCTCATTGTGCGCAATATTCTTTTACAATACTAGGCACTCAGAAGTTGGTATTTTACAGACTCTCTTGGCTTTCAGGTCTACCACCTGTTCATCTTTCCATCGACCAACCGAGCGAATTCGAAGATAACTAAAATTTCATCTTTAAACATTCAATAGGGATATTAATGTACAAGATTCTTACATACTCGAGGTGTTGTGCCAAATAACCCACCATTAGAGTAGTAATTAGAAATGTTATCTGAGGGCACCCAACCACATAACATCACGATCAAGATTTATAATTCATGATATGCAGGTATTTAATAGTGAACGCTGAGTAGGGATATAAGCCAATTAGAATGATTGTTTCTTGTTCCCGGCAGAGGTCGTGACAACAAAAGGAGGGCACGGGTGACATATAGGTGAATGTCGAGTATAGATAAAGGCTTGCAGATGTTCCTGAAAGCTACAACCTGGGACAAAAAAGGAGGTGGTGGCTGGGAGGTCCGCCCATCAGAAGCCTGGGGTCTGGTAAAATCTAGGTATTTGAGCAGGTTAAACTTAGTAACGAAAAGTAAATTATACAGTTATATTTAAAATTATATAAATGAAATGAATTCAAATGTTATTCTACGTTAAGCATGCAAAAGACAAACACGACATTAAAAATAATTATAAGATTAAGATTTTACATATTGCTTGTATTTTTCGTCATGTATCATCCTTCTTTTTGCATCATTTATTTTGGTGTAAAATTCTTCACAGAACTGATGCCAATCGTTAAATTTAAACAAGTCATTCAAGCCTTTTACCGTGTTGACGATTTTATCTTTCATCAAATCCACGATCATCAGTCCACTACATTTGTTCATCAAGGAGAAACACCCTTTCAAGACCAGTGGACAGAACACGTACACAATAATTATTAAAATAGGGTTGTTTGGGCTGTTATTATGGTTTTCTTTAAAGAGAGAAAACAACCTCAAAGCCCTTTCTATACCATTGGTAGATAGCTTACTACTTAGAGCTTCTAATCTCAGTATAGGTACCACTATTCTCCCAGATGGATTGGAAATAGTTCCTTGTCAAGAACGAACTTCGATCAACACAAAAAGGGTACAACGTTCACTTTTAACAGAATCGCCAAGATAGGAAGACTTCCATTGATTAAAGTTTTTCAGCGTTAACGTTCAACATTTTCCTATGAAAGAACCTTTTATGTATGTTTGCCGATTCAACCCAGGAAAATTTCTCAGCGATCCAATAGCTATTCTACTTCTCCCAAAGGTTCAATATGCGAATGGCATCTGTCATAAAATCCAATACAAATTCTTGTTTAAATATGATGATCTATCTTATGTTACAGAACCTAGGATAGGGATCAAATTTCAATCTAATCCGGACCGCGAGTGAAACCGGCCCGGGACAGGGACACCCGGGATCGTAATTAAAACCGGACTGTCCCGGTCAAACCGGACGTCTGGCAAGCCTAAAGTATAGATAGGCTTGCCAGATTTTCTTGAAAGCTCAACGGGACAAAAAAGGGGGGGGGCTGGGGCGGGTTCCGCCCATCAGAAGAGGCCTGGGGTCTGGTAAAAATATAGGTAGTTGCGGTAAAATAGTAAAAAGTAGATTAGACAATTATATTATATTTTTATAAATGTAAACTGAATAATTGTTATTCCGTTAAACATAGGCAAAAGAACAAAACACACATTAAATAAGTTTTAAGATTAAGATTTTACATTTTGCTTTGTATTTTTCGTCATTTTCAGCACTTATTTCGATGCTTTTTTATTTTGGTGTAAAATTCTACACAGCTGAGGGGCCAACGTTAATTTACATAGTCTCAAGCACTTTTACCGTTGAACTTTCATCTAACCCGATCATCAGTCAACACATTGTTCAATCAAGGACAGAAACACCCTTTCAACCGTGCAGAACACGTACTCAATACGTTTTAAATGGTTGTTTTGCTGCTTATATGGTTTTCTTTAAAGGTGAGGAAAAACATCCTCAGCCATTTCTTTCACTTGGAATACGCGTACTATTAGAGCCTTCTTTCTCTGTCCACTTCTCCCAGATGGATTGAAAATAGTCTTCTGGCAAGAACAACTTCGTCAAACAAAAAGTCAATGTTCACTTTTGATCGCCATGATAGGGTAAGACTTCCATGATTTAAGTTTCAGCGTAACGCTTCAACATTTTCCTATGAATGAAACATTTTGTGTGGCAGATCTACCAGGAAAATTTCTCAGCGTGGTCCAATGCTATTTTTTTCTCCCAAAGGTTCAAATTATGCGATGCATCTGTCATAAAATTCCATCAAAATTCATGTTTAAATGTGGGAATGCGATATTATGTACAAGAAGCCTAGGATAGGATCAAATTTCAATTAATTCCGGGAGACGCGTAATTGTGGAACCGGCCGGGACAAACGGGATCGTAATTCAAAACGGGACTGTCCCGGTCAACCGGGACGTCTGGCAAGCCTAAGTTATTGAGGGCGGGGTTTCGCACAGATCTAACGGCTGCTACAACATAACCGTGACGGACCGCGGAGACTGCAGAACATGAAGATGTTTGCGGAAAAGAAATAATTACAAAAAATTAAGGTAATATATTGTAAAATTAGTTTTTTGATGAGATGTTAATTGAATTGCATAACATTTTTCTGCCAAGATAATTGTTTACAGCTAATGCGATTTCGGACACTTACCATCGTTCAATGATACAAAAACAATGGTTAATGTAATGAAATCATCAAAACGGAATGTATAAGCTGTTCTTGAAAAATGATTACTACTCTCTATCGATGAAACTATGAAAAGTGCAGCAGAAGAAAGATTAAGTTCTTAAATACAACAAAGTAATTAAATATATAAAAATATCAAAGAATATTTTAAGCAACCTACAATTAGTACTTACGAAATAAAAAAATATAAGAGAAGAATCAAAGGGTTTTCGGGTTTTCAACAGTAATAAATATCAGTATAAATATATGGTTTTACTTTGAACGTTTTACTACACTGTGTAAAATTGATAATAGTAACGCAATTAGTTTACAAGTAATTCAAATTTATTTAAATTTAGAAGTCGAAGTCAGGTACTAGAATATTATATGGACATTTTATGGGCAAAGCTATAAAACAGCCTCGGGACAATCGGAGTGTGCTCGAAACTAAGCTAGGTCAAGCACACACGAATAAACTATGTCGTTTTAAATTTAACTATTTTATCCAAGGCCAATCACAACATCACTCATGGGTTATTGGATGATAAAACCGTTGTATGATGAGTGGCGACTCCCAGACCTTGGAGATCGGCCTCGGTCCGCACTCCCAGAACTCTCTGGGTGAGGTCGCGACACACCGCGCTGCTCAGGGCTTGGTGACCGGGGCCTTGAGGAAGTTATCTGTGAGTGGGCGTCCCGTCCATTGCGGCCCACGCCCTCTCCGAACATCAAATATATGTTTGGTTGTTGATCTTTACACTGCTACAGTCCGCCTTATGGATGTTATCTGTGGGTATGTGTCCCATCCATTGTGGTCCACGCCCTCTTCGAACATCAAATGTTTGGTTGTTGATCTTTACACTGCTACAGTCCGCCTTATGGATGATTATCTGTGGGTATGTGTCCCATCCATTGTGGTCCACGCCCTCTTCGAACATCAAATGTTTGGTTGTTGATCTTTACACTGCTACAGTCCGCCTTATGGATGTTATCTGTGGGTATGTGTCCCATCCCAATTGCGGCCCACGCCCTCTTCGAACATCAAATGTTTGGTTGTTGATCTTTACACTGCTACAGTCCGCCTTATGGATGTTTATCTGTGGGTATGTGTCCCAATCCATTGTGGGTCCACGCCCTCTTCGAGTATCAAATATATGTTTGGTTGTTGATCTTTACACTGCTACAGTGCGCCTTATGGATGTTATCTGTGGGTGGGTGACCCGTCCATTGCGGCACATGCCTTCTTCGAGCATCAAATGTATGTTTGTTATTGAGCTTTATAATATAACGGTCTATCTGATGGAAGCAATATAACTCTGTTTATACCACATGAAAATGCAACGAAACACTTATTTGTGATTTTCATTGAACGTATGAAACATTTATATACACCCATTAAACAGTGTTTCTTATATACATCACAAAGTAAGGTCGTAAAATCTATTTTTTCAAGGATTATTCCTGTGCATAATTTACCAGCGTATGTTCACAAATTTGTTATAACTAGCAAAATGGTTAATATACTTTTGTATATGTGCAGATAATGGGGTACATTGACGGTATAGCAATTTTATTTATGCTTGTTACTTTATATATTAGTATCGTATTTTTTATACAATCGTGGATCCGTCTCTATGCTGAAACATTGAACCATGCTTAGTGTCGTTTTAAAAACAACGGTGAGGTGCGTAACAAATCTGGTAAAACGGTTATTATTCATAAAGCTGTTAACAATCAAGAACAGTTCCGTGGACAATTTCCAGGAACACAACTTGTTCAATCTCCGGCCCGGGACTGACGTCACTGGCCAAGTCATTCAAGAGTGAATTAATTGTTCAGTCCAGTCGGTATCAACATCAACAAAGCTTTATAACTGGTCGCCGGGGGATCTGTGCTGAGGAATCTAGAACATGGCACGTAGTCGTTTAGGTTGTCATATATTCATCAGATATCTCTATTACAATATTTGTTAACACGAATTTTATTTTTAATTAATACTTTGTGTTGGTAACATGATACAACTAACATACATAATGCTTATTCAATAAAGAAAAATACTTTCTAGTTTCACTTCACCTAAAAAATTTCTATCAGTAAAGTTTTTGCAACCAATTCCTATTCGAGCGTCGTTCATCCTGCTGTATAAGAATTTTTCGTGAGTGATTAGATTTCTAAACGCAAATCTGGGAAACGGCTTCGACCAAATCGGCTAATTATTTTTGTAAAATATTCGTTGAAATCCGAGATAGGATTATAGGAAGAGAAAGATAAGATAAGAAAAGTAACCTGAAATAATTTGGTATTCTGGAAAACGTGTTTGTATTTATATATATGTACCCCAAATTTAACTGATTACTAAATAATCTGTCGACAACGATGAATTGAAGTACAGAAAATAAGGCTGTAAACTTCTGTTGACAATTTAAAATTTATATAAATTATTAATTATAGCAATGAGGCTTCCTTGAAATAACGGTATGGCATTTTAACAGTGGCTTTCATGAAGAAAAAACATAGAAATGAACATTGACGTATCTCAAACCTTACGTTCTTTTCCAGACTAGAGTCTGTAAAAACAAACAAAACTCACAACGCAAAAAATTAATAAACAGTTTTTTTAATGTTTGCATGAAAACCTTTAACAAGAATTTCTTCCTTTATTCAGGGAGTATATACGATGGTCCTGTAGGATGTACTCTCGTAACTGTCTGCCACCATACGTAATTTATTTATAAATTTTTTTCAACTAAATATACAAGTGCCAAACTCTCGACTATGGAACAGGATCTCCCGATCGAAAGTGCATTAAAAGAGCTAGAAGTAGTAGCTTTTTGACCGAAGAATATTTCCGAGTTTTCTTCGTTGGGACCGCAAGGCGAAATCTACTATAGTACTGGGAAACATCTTAGTCCGGTATTTTATTTTAAGGACTACAAGTTAAACACCTATTTTACTGAATGAAATGGGGGGTAAGACCTACGTATTTGTATTTTTTTATCGGAATATCAATGCCGATTTTAGCTGTTGAAAATGTAATTAATTTGAACCATAACTGCTCCTAACATATGCAAAAACATGGATAGACGGAGTTAGGTTTATACTTCTTATAATTCATCACTTGAAAATAGTATTTTCCTGATTTATGCCTAATTTTGTTTATTGGAAACTTTCATATGGCTTAATCATATTTCAGGATGAGTGTTTTTTTCTAGTATTATTTGACTTCGATTTTGAAAATTGCTTGTAAAGCCGCGGGGTAACAGGCTAGTCAATGTTTTACATTAAGAGTGATCAAATTTTTCATAATACTGCTGATGGAAAGTCTTTGAGTAAATACCTTTTAAGAAAATTCCAATCAGGTTTTACAATTCCAAATTTATAGATTTAACAATATTATTTAAATGCTGAATAATCAGAAAATATGACTTTATACTAATTTTAATTAAAAAAATTATATGTAATTCCGAATAAAAAGGTTACCTCTGGAAATGGAAAATGTAACTACTTTTATTTCACATAAATAGGTATCAAGTAATTACGGATAATAAAAACCCCGTATTACTCTCTAAAAGATTACAAAAAGCCCAATATATTCGTCCTAAGACCATAAAGAAGAATATCGATTTTTGGAAAACGGGTGTAGTCAGTGCGTACTTCAAATGGGTTCCTTAGATGGAAGACGAGAGTCGTATAACTGGCATGAAGAAGGTAACTTACTAATAGAGAGAACACGAGGAAACTGCGTCCTCTTGACCTCTTTTCATCTAGTTAGACAGACACCTTAATTAGCAAAATAGCATCATCATTCCAGTTTCATAAAGAGAGTAAGTAATGTCAAACCACGAAATTGGCCATTTATTAACAGAAAAATAAGTACCTTTTATCATATTTTTCATATCAAACACATTAACGGAAACAAACCATAACGACTGCCAAATAAAAATCTCGTCATAATAGCAGAGGGAGGAAATTACATAAGTGTTAATATCAAACTATCTTTGAAATAAAGAAAACTACACAACTATTTGTAATTTACTCAATTGCTACCAATGGTTGTAATCTGTTTGATAGAACTACCAGATTCCACTTGGGATTTCACCTTGTGAAAATATGCTTACTCTTATCTTGTGAAGAGTTTTTTTTTAGAAGAGGCTGGATTTTTTAGCTTTATTCTGCTTGTCAACTCAAGTCTCTTAAATTTATAAAATGGCAATTATTAGACTATAATTTCCAAGAAACTTAAAAAACCTACGGAATGATTATAGACATTAAAGAAATCATTTAAATTTAGATTTTATAGGTCTTATTCGATAAGTTTTGCTCTTATTTTCATGGGAAGGTAGTATAAAAAAAACTATTTATTAATGCGGTATAAAACATAAATAAAGTGCATTTGTATATGTTGATTTAGAGAAAAATGATAAGTTGCTGTTTGATGACCAAAATACTGCATGCAATTGTTCCTCTAACTCAGTCTACATTGGTATAAAGCTGTCGCTACTGGGTAAAATATATGTGTAACGTTTTAATGTCAACCATAGGACCATACATTCAATGGATTATACTCTTGTATAAGGTGACCAGTAGCGTCCCAGTACATGGCGACCATCAATAATATTTGAATATTAATGAAATACTGTCTATTTCCGTGTACTTAAAACGGAAACGACAGTGCATTTTTAAAGTCATGTCCTTGGCCGGCCGTCTATTATTCGCGTGTTGTAACTCTTGATGGTATTAATTCAAAGGCTTAAAACTTGGTACATTGTTTACTCTTAAATTCACGGGAAGAAAGGTATTGATTTTTACGTCAAAATAGAGCAAAGGGCAGAACGTTCATCTGACTTGTTCTAGTAACTAGTACGTTTGTCCTCCTCGGCGCAAGACGGTATTGATTTGTAGGTTTTTAAAATATTTAAAAGATAGTCCATCCGTCTGTATTTCCGTTTGATGCGGATAATTCTTTCGTTGCGTATTTTGGCTAATCTTTCGAGTCTACAATGTATCGATTCATTTCTTTTTAAGGGACAGTTGTTTTTGTGGGATAAGAATCAATATTACAACCAAACTGGGAAATACAGTGGGAAAATTAATTCAATCTCGCTTCCATGTCTCCCTACTAAGCGACAAATAAGTGTGCACACTAAGACGATCAGGCCAAATTATTGTATGGGAACGGACTAAACTACAATCAACCAGGGATAATTAAAAATTAAATCTGTCGAAATCATCAAAAATTACACGCAGAACGCTGAAGAAACCAATTCCTAGGTTTATTAAAAGGCTGTTCAACAGATATTAAGAATGGTTTTTACCTAACTAGGAGTACTTCAAGTCCTAGCCAGATGGAGACAACCTTAGGTAAATTAGTAGTGAGAAACTCCCTCACCTAGTCGTGTGATTCTCGTAGGAACGCAATCATCCTCTTGAGGCATCTGTAAACCGAATGGAAAAAGAATGTACTGGCTGGCGTATAATTGCCACAACCGATTTTCTGTCACCAGGTTAAAGGAGAATTTTTTATGTCTTTTCTTTATTGTTTTCTTTTTGTTCTTTTCTTTTTTTGTTTTTTTTTTTTGTCTTTTTGTTTTCTCTTTTTTTATTTCTTTTTTTTTTTTGTGTTTTGTTATTTTTTTTTTTGTTCTTTTTTTTGTCTTTTTTTTTGTTTTTCGTTTTTTTTCTGTTTTATTATTTTTTTTTCTTTTTTTTCGGTCAAACACATCAAGGTAATCTTTCCCTACAGTTCTGCTCTTATGCGTGTCTACGTTCTTCTCTATTGTGTACTTGTATTTCACTGTTGCAATAAAACCTTATTATCAAGAAAATAAACACATGCTTAGCCGCCGTAATAGTAGGATCCGTTCACTGAATCCAGATCAACCTAGCCACCGTCCTACTAAAATGATTATTTACAAAGCTCAGGTTTAATTGCTAATTAATTTAAAAATTAGTTTTTGGTCACCTTTCTATTTTGGACTAAACAAATTCAGTTTTCATTGTCGGACTAATCGCACTTTTTATTTCTGGGAACAACTTTTAACAATAGAAGCACGTTAATTTTGTTTAAATATTTTCGATCTTTTTTCACATTTAATATTGTTTTAATCTACAGCAGCAAATATATTCTTAAAAAGGGCATTTAACTTTAGTCTTCTTCGCATATAAAATATTTTCAAAATATTGAAATGTAAAACATATTACTCCTATGTGTGTTGTTAATTAAAACTTTGTTTTAATAACCACTATATTGTTATAATTAGTTCCTATTTATTTTCAACATTTTTACGCAAATAAAAATTATAGATGTTCAAAATAGAATAATATTTTTAACAAATTTTAAATTAAGATTCATGTAAAAGTAAATATTCAAATTCATTGTTCGTTACCAGATGTCCTGTTGGTTTCACGGTAAGGCTTAATTTAAATCATGCTATTTGATGTAATTTGATTAAGTTATTTAGAAGTTTTGAACAAAATTAAACAAGTTTCATTCAAAAAAATTCTAAAATGTAATATTTTTACTGTAAGTAAATTAGTATACATTTAGATTTGTTCCATCAATTTTAATTCAATTACAGTCAGTAATCGTGATCGAAATAAACCTTTAAATTCTTATGGTATTGTATATTAGAGTTGATTTGGATACGAAATATTTCCAAAAGTTGCCCAGTTAAACCCTTTCTTAAACTGCATGGACTTCAGGGATACGCCTCGGGTAACAGGTAGTAACCTTTGTGTTTGGGTACGTGTCTTTCGCCACGTTATGTAATATATTTTTATTGGTAAGCTGAGATTTAATTTACTGTTCAACTAAACGTGTGTATAATATTTCATATCATAATGGACTTAGTAGTGCTTTCCTGAACAGTTAAATGTAGCCATTATATAAACTTATCTGATGAACTGTGGACATATGTATTTACAAGAAAAAAAACTAATGAGCTGTCAGTATTTCAAAGTATCTTAAACATGACACTTTTATCTTCTGAAATGCAAAGCAATATGTTAACTAATGTATACACTTGGTTGCGATATGCCGATTAGCACTAAAAATATGGCAGCTATTGACCAAAATAGAAAAGGAATTTTGTGATTTATTAAAATAAACCAGTTCAAAGTCTCCGTTAGCTGCATTTTATTATAATACATTTTACTTTTATACGAAAAAAAATACACGTTATGAGTATAATACGTTTGTAAAAGTAGTAGTTATATGGTATGTCAAAGTTTAATATTAACTTAATCAGCGTTTCCTCATTTAATGAACCTCATTAGTAAGCTGTATATTCAAATTTGGTTTTTGACGCCATCTTTTTATGAAACACGCAGTTAAGTAATATAGGTAATTAGTAATAGTGATTTTTGAAAAGTCTGGAAAAGCTTTAATGTTTTTTAAGCCATTGATAAAATGTATAAGCTATCGGTAGTGATTATACATCTAATCAATTAACTATCATTAGATGCCTACATTGGAAGGCCGTCCAGGATGCTCATAGAAAACCCTTTTAATATAAGCATTTGCCGAATTATAACCTTGCTTTAAAGGGTTCATCAAGGAGATTTTACATATCTCATGCGCTGATCCTCAAAAGCCCACCCCGTAATGTTTAGTCTATCGAAGGAGCGGGCGTGTAGAAGAAAAACAAGTGTTTCAAAATAGATTTTAGCAAAACATCGGTATCATTACAAAAGAAGCTCAGGATGGTAATTAAAATATTAGTACAAACACATCATATAATTAATTTATAGAGTCCTTTAAAAGTATAGGGTTTAAAATGCTGTCCCTTCGTTTGTTTGGTAGATCCAGGGAAGGTTTAATCGTGTGCCCTGGGATTATTGACGACTCATGCATTTGTATGGGCTTTACGTATTTGAACAGGGATTTAATATACTACCAATTATTAATTGTTTAATAACAATTGTTACAAATTAATAGTGTATTAGTGATTTTTGCAGTGCCACGCTGTTGACACATCCATGGAGGACCCACTTTGTAACACCACCAGGAAAGATATCGTTTGATTATCTCCTGATTGATGCGCTGGGTTATGCTGATGTATGTTGCCCAGGCGACAGTTTTTATATTTTAATTCCCCATAAGAAAACCAATCCAGAGGGTTCAGATCTAACCAACCTATTTCCGTCTTACGTTCTATCCACCAAATACGGTGGATAACATGTGAAAAGGTTACTGTCTGTGTCTGGCGGTTTGAAACATACTAAGGGAGTCCAGACATTTCAAACACACTGAAATAGTAGCGTGGCAAAATTCAGTTAGCTCACTCAGGTTTTGGAAAAAAATTAAACATTAGAGTAAGGTATATGTCTAAATATCACCCAGTCTAAGAAATGATGCAACACAGTGTTACCTTTTTAATCATCTTAATGCATTTCATACTATCAGTATATGAGATAGTTATGTTCTCACTTCCAAAGGATCCTGAAAACTAATATACACCATAGGCAGTTATATATTAAATTTGGAATCTTTTACGCAAGAAGTGTCATATGTTTTTACAACTGTTAAATGTGCGTATGGGAAACACCACATTAAATAGTGTTCCAGAATTTCACCTACCCAGCAAAGGGTTCCAATTGGTGGTCAAACTAAGGGTTTAAATAGTTTCATTTTAATGGACCCAAAATTATTATAATAATTTATAAACCCAGCTACAAAAATTATATACCACTCATATATCATTGTTTCTTAAAGATAGTTTTTTATAACTTAAAACCATTATTTTTGGATAAAAAAAACACATTCAACTCGTAAATTTGAAATACTAAAAAATTTTTTGCATGGGATAGTGTTTTTGTGTAGTATTCGTTTTAGTATGCAAAAGGGAGAAAACAGATTGTCGCTTACGACTCTCCATTATTTTTATGTTCAGGAAAACTACAAAAGCGTGTTGTGAAAGGTGACTCTCGCAAGCCCTGAAGACTTCTTGCAATTTGTATGTAAGCTTTGAAATAGGGTTCTTAGTGTTTTGATGTATTAGTCACTTATGATGTATAGAGTCCTTCTACACTATCTACCAGAGACAAATCTGTCTGTCGTGAATAGAGTTATCATACGTAATCAATAAGGATATATATTATCCTGTAAGATTTTATTTCTAGTGGCCAATAAGTCTGTTAACGCCACAATAATGGTAATAGGTTAAGCCGTTAGCTTCTAAAGAATATAAAGTGCTGGTTTAAGTGCTATGACCTTAGTAACGTTTATAATATTTTACCAGTGCAATGATTAATTCTGGAAGTGGTTGCATATTGGTTGTACGCTATAGTCAACGGGTATAGGCAATTTTCAAATAATTATCATACACAAACCTAGTTCGCCAGAGGTGTTATGGATCACCTGTGACCGGCTATGAACATATAAATTTACCAGGGAGGGTTATATACAGCAATTATTTTAATTTTCCTAGTCTCATCATAATACTCGTATTACGCACTGTGTATTTGGCAATGAGGCAACTGAGTGTAAAAGAGGCTGTTTTCAGAAGTAGCTTGTGTTAAAAGGAGGAAATACAGCAATGAAGTTACGATCACGTTATGACAGCATCATATTTCTATAAAACGCTGAAATTAGGACGCGCCATATTGGGATTAGTTTGATTGTTTGAGGGGGAAAAAACTGTTCCCGTGATCGTTACTATTGTAAAAAATAGAGGATACGGATCCTATAGACTGTTTTAGACTGTATTTTTAAGATACAAAAAATATAGTTTTCTCCTTCAATTTCCATACACACTATACTCCTACGCTGTGATACAACAATTTGATGAGCCACTTTTACGTAATTCAATATAATTTTATGAAACTCATGATCCATGTTAGGTAATATATCTGATCGGGTTTTAACTGTAAAAAGCAAAAAAACCTTTTGGGTTAAATGGCACAAAAGATGTGTTATAATGTGGGGGCAGAACTTGTGTTAACGGGAGGCGTCCTAAACATGTCGCCCTTTCTTACACAAACAATCTCCGTCGGTTTAAACAATTTAATTTTATGTTGCTTATAAATCAACTCGTAATATAATACAAAAAATGTAATTAATAACTTATTATTTATTTTGCGGTATTTTTTTTACCAAAGTTAGAACTGAAGTTTATAACGTTGTTTATTACAAGATGAAGGACAACACAAAACAATTTGGTTTATTTACACTTTTTTATATAGTAATTAAATGATGTACAAGTGTAAAATTTATAAATTTTAACATTTTCACAGTGGCACCAACCAACAGAAGTTATTATTGATATATACTTTCCAAGTTAAAGTAATCAATAAGCATTTTTTTAAAACAAGACTCGTTGATTTTTATATAAAACACGCTTAAAGTCAACATTAAAAAACTCTATGATAAATGATCACAGAGGGAATTTTTTTTTTGTACGTAATATAATTTTAAATTTTCCAAGATTTATGACCTGTAAACTGGATCAATTATGGAAGAGCAAGAAAATGTTTATGCTAGTTGATATTCAATTTGATACGGGACTTAAATTTGCCCTAGTTTTTCACAGTATTTCTCTAATCATTTTAATTAATTTCAGCTTGTACTCAACGAAAACGGACAGAGGGGACTGGAAGAGTACGGGATATTTGGAGTGTGGCTTTTGCAATGTTTGAACTGAGATGTTTACAAGTTCTTTCTTAAGTTTTTATCCGTTTCAAGGCATGCCCATTTAATAAACAGTTTATTTCTTTGGACAATTGTTTATAGATGTTAGGGGGTCAGCTGAATGTATTTTCGTTGATTTTGAACCCGTTTTAAAAATGACGATTTAGTTATTTTAGGATTCGTGTATGTAGTCAAACAAAAAACGTCAATGGGTCGAGGTCACGGACTAAATGAAGTGCGGATGAAGGTTCCCTTAGGCGGGGGCACACTACAGAAACAAATCGTCGGAAGTGTGGCGGAGTCATGTGTAGTCGAGAAATAGTTTTGACAGTAAGTTTGGCTCGCTCCGTATGCGAGGAAGACACATTATTGAATTTAAAAGATAAAAAAATATAAACTAGTTCATCAATCAATGCTTCAGCGTAAATGAAAAGAATAAGTTAATGCAGCAGGTGCTTACGGCCGGTTGTTGCCATAATTGTTGAAAATGCTTTGATCCTAGTTGAGATAATCGTTTCTAGTGTATCGTGTCATTACCAGCTTTGGCCTCTTCCATTGACTAAACAGTTTGTCCACCTATTACGCGCCATTGTTCTTAAATAATTCTTATGGATATGTTGCTAGGATTTTGGAACAACGTATCATAAAACGTACACAAACATAATTACGACCGCGCCTTGTACGGTTAGGTTCATTAACCGTTGTTTGTGGAAGGGCGTCCCTTTTGCTTCCGGCGATTGTTGTGAGACATGAATTTGAGTAATGTCGTTCGACCCTGTTGCATAGTGGCCTCATGATGTCCTGTCAGGCGCTTACGTGGTCCCGATACAGTTGTGGCTCTCCGCCGGTACGGCGGTCAATTCGAATGGACAATCAGGTGCCGCTACATCATTAGTGACGCGAATTGCATTGCTTCACTGTGCTTCCGACAGTTTGCTCATCCAATGTTACCAAAAACACAAATACTAAACATAATACATTGTTAATATTTTGTCAAATAAAAAAAAAATCTTATGCAATATTTAATAGTTAAAACTGTAGCCAAACATATGGACTTTGAATTTAAACTATTAAAAATACATTACTCTTTTACTGTTTGAAAAAAAAAAAAAACAAAAAAATATTAGTATTAAATATTTTGATTTGGTTGAAACATATGAATTTTTACAATTTAAAATTACTAGCAATAATGTTTTCGCTATGAATGAATGAAGGACATAACTACAACATTTCCAAACTCGTGTCATATTTAAAAGATCAATAAAATAATGTTAAAGGGAAAACAAAATATTTGGTGTTGCCTTAGTTTTTATTTGCCCAGGCGATGTTGGTTTGCCTGGCAGGCATCAGCCGTTGTTGAGTTACAACAACTCTTGTTCAACTATATTTGTTTATAAAAATTAATTGTTTGAAATGGTCTATAAAAATATACACGCTTAGTAAATGGCTAACCTTTTCCATGCGCGCGGAGGACTGAAAAAACTACGCGCAAAAGGATGTGGCGCAACGACTCAAACCTTCTTATTCTTAGCAGCCCCTACAATTTGCCACCGGGGTAAACGACCCCCTCCCTACCTCCTTTAGCTGACGGACTCTGCACGGTGGTTCATATACCACCCACCAAAAATAATTAAGTAGCTACCTAAATTTTATTTCAGCGGATTTCTGCAGTTTTCATACAAATTTGTATATTTATATATATTAGTGGTATTGCAGTGAAATTAAAGGGGCCGAAAAACAAAATATTTGCAGCATTCAATACAAATAGTTGAATATTTAAATATTACCTTCTGGTTTAAAAAAGTAAATGTTACGCTGGAAATTTGAACACAAAAAAAATGTCAAACCAACGCTTCGTGTGAATGAGACCAAAGAGAGTAAATAAATTCAGAAATAACTTAAATAATATTTATGGATACTCTCTAATAAAAATCATAATCACTTGGTTCTCCAAATGTGAATATAGAGGGTGTTGCAATCTGTATCCCGGTGGCCAACAAAACATTAAACCACGTTAGAAAACAAAATGGTTGCGCAACACACCGCTTTTAAATCAATGCGATAAATATCAGGTTAGAACGTTTAATGACAACAAGGAATAGCTGATTATGTACGTAATTAGCCCACCTATTAACTATAATAATCACATAGGGTCATAGGTGATTTGTTTGAAAAGAAAAAAAACCTAGTCACTCTAAAAGAGTTCATTTCCCATGGCGGTATTTGAATGGTCTAAAAATTCACCATTTCACCTCGCCTACAGAAGACCCGTTAGTTGCCGGCACTTAAGGAACAGTAAACAGCTGTCCGAACTGAGGAGTGGGCTCTTGTGGGCAGAACATTGGAGTTTATGACGTTGGAGCCGAACTGGGATGTTTGTGTTATTGTAACTTACTACGATTACTACTTTCTAAGTGGTTTGTTAAATTTGTATAAGTCGTCGACTACTTAACTAAGGCTTCTTCTCTGGTCAAACAAAACTGATACAAGTTAGCGTAGTTGGTTTAAAAATGTTGATGTTGTTCTCTGAGAATGAGTTATATTGAATATTATTGTGAACGTTTTACAACAGTCCTCGTTTTATTAGCTTCATACAGTGAAAACTGAGAGTCAGAGTTTTTTTCATTTAATACCCCCCCTCCCAAATATATTGTAAAAGTACAAATTTGGAAATTTTTTTATAAATTCTTGTATCACCATTTTGGGAATAATCGCAACCCTATGGAAGGTCACAGTTTGATATTGTTAGCGTTATGAAAGTGAGCATGTAACTTCTAGTAGGACTCCTGTGGACGTTCTGCTTCTGAAGTTCCCTTTTTTTATAACTTACTATCCATTTTTATTCTGTGAACGAGCCTTACACACACATTTTTTTCCTTACGGGCAAAGCATTCCACACAACACAGTAAAGACCTATTTATCAAAAATTATAATTTTGATTAGAGACTGGAAACCAAAAGATTTTACCTGACAGAAAACCGAATTAAAAGAATTAATAAGCCAATAAAAAGTTGTTTGGGTTCATAACATTTGATTAAAGGTTATAATAGAAGAATCTAACTAAATTTAGAAAGCAGTTGAAAAATGGTCTTCAGTCTATATGTTTGCGTCTAAAAATGTTTAAATAATTAAGTTTGTCCTATTCTTGTACTATCCAAGAAATGATAAAATTGTCCATTGATACTTTATGGATGTTCATTGTTAAAATTTCAGTACAATCTGTTGATAGTGTTATTGCGTGACAAACAAATAACACACAAAGGCACTTTCCGCATTTAACACATATTTTTGAGAGGAAAAATCAACCTGTGGGAGTTTGAAAGCATGCTCAGAACTATGTTTTGATTAAATAATATTTATTAGATTGCATAATTGTTATAATTATTTCTTGATTGTCAATGATGAAACATCAACAACTATGACTATGTCACCTAATTTGAATCCATAGTAGCATCTTTCAGTGGTCAGTTTGATAGTTTTAAAACTACTAACCTAGAAATGTGCCAAAAGTGGGGGATTACATCGACCTTCTTGGTCAAATTCCACTACTTGTAGAAGAAGCTGATATTGTGTAAATATATACGTTCGCCCTGTGACAGTCAAGGGTTCATAAGCGAAGCTGTGCTGACCAGTTTATTGGCCTGTTCCGAAAGTTTATGTACTGTATAGCCGGGTTCAGTACAAGACCCCCTGGAGAGATCCCTAGCATCGCCTGTCACTGACCCAATTCACGTAAATGAGTCGCGGCTCTACCATGGAGCCGCTACGTTAAATATCAATATAATCAACATTGAATCTGGTATATACAGCCAATATTGATCCCTCAGTGGGTTTTGGGTTTACAAAAACTTATTGCAGTGTGGAATGATGAAAGACTCTTGTAGGGAAAACATTTATTTTTATTACAAATTCATTTCATTATAGAATACGAAACAGGTTTGTGTTAATTAGAATATCATAATATAAGCCAATGCTATTTTAGTCATTCCAAGCTGTAACTGATTAATTGCTTCTAATAAGGTTTATTTATACAGGTTAATTCAAATCGGGCATTTAGCATTTAATGGATTGTGTATGAAACGTATTTCCTCGATAATTGACTGGTGCTCAGACAGGATTAGCCCATAAGGTTAGGATTACATAGCAACCGAGTGTAAAACAAGATTCGTTGCTAAGCAAACAATCTATATGATCATGTAGAACCGTGCAGATAAACGTCATTATTATCATTCTGTTCCGGTGGCTAATCTTTGGCGCATTTGTATTCAGTGTTTTATTTGATTACGTTCTCAGTGCATTCTGAGTTATATGAGTGTTTTTATTAATTCAGACTCGTAAATATTAAGGGTACTTTATTCTCAGCCGTCGTTCTTTCATTATATTTTAATTTCTACAGGACCATTCTAATCTAATGGAAAAATGAAAAGTCACTCACTGCCAAGTAAAACTGCTGCGATGGCCCTCCCCTGAGGCGGTCCTTCAGCGACCTCTGGCGAGAAGGTCCGTCCGCTCCATGTTGCCATCTTGTTTCTTCAGGAAGCCATACTTTGTTGTATACGTATAATCTTACTGTTTTTAAGATATCTGTCCCTAATGTCTGTGTTTTAATATATATTTCTTTTGAAATGCAGCTATGCATTTTAAGGTATATACAATGTTGTTTCAGATGTAGTTTTTTTTTCATTGCTATGCAATTGTTTGATATTTTTAAACATCGTTCTAATTTATAATGAAAAGTTTTACATTAAAGGCTGCAATACATCATACATAAATTATTTTTATATGGTTTGGGAATCCAAAATATACTATTATCTTCGTCAGATTGGGCACGTAAAATTTCACAATACAAGTACAATGATTAGGGCACAAGATTTGAGTGATAAAAACATGTTTATGGCTGGTGAAAAACTTTCACTTATACAACTTGAGTGATTTTTTAACTGGATCCATGCCATGAATTTTTATGTAATGAAAGTTACTCGAGTAGTGGGTAGTTACCGTTAGTTTGATCTAATGTACCTTGTAACTCTTAATGGCGTTTCTTTCGAACTGGACGAATATTTATGAAATTAAGTAAAACACATAAACTCTAAAGCTTACAGTTTATAAGATGAAATGTTTTTGGAGGTTGGGCTGTCCAAAAATTAATTACCGAGAAGACTGGAAATGCCCGAGATGGCGTATAACCCAGCAGACGACAAACCAGCGAGGTTGATGTCGAGACAACGGCCGCGGCTTGACTATCTGTAACAGACAGAATCAACTGATTCTTCGCAAAGAACTGTTGAATATGACAAGGGCAGCATTTTTATGTCGCAGCTGAGCACATTTCATCAGGCTTTTCGCTTCGCGGTGGGGGAACAAAAATAATATTAGATCACTGGATCCTCATTCAAGAACAATTGGTGAAGCGTTATAACACTTTGTTACTTTATGCTTTATTTATAAGAGAAATACAATACCATCGTGTCTAAGATAAAAATGTGATGGGTCTGTATTAACGTATACGTACCTTTTAATACAGTTATATCTAGGCAAAAATGAGATCAGGAAACGACAGAAAATCATCATTGTTGTATGTATACACAGTTTTCTCTTTAAGTCGATTGAAACAATAGAAATGAATTAGTTAAATCTCACCTATGTAAAGAAATCGTGGAGGTCCGAAATTGGGAGAATACTTCCGAAAGGGTTTAACAATCTGGAACGGTACATAATTTGAAAACTTATAGTTCTAAACCAAGGACAGATCGTCCAAACGTAAGAAATCCGGTCAAAAATAGGCCACTAAATGTTATTTTGAGTGTTAACTAAATTAACTATATAGGGACACTTAACAAGGACAAATGTCCAGTCACTTTATCCAGTTGTCTGACGGTGATAAAACTCTTAGTTTTTGTGTTCAGACGGTTCTGTTTTACAAGTATCACAGCTAAAAAAAAATACAATCTGAAAGATAAAATTTCATTTTAATCCTTTCGATAGTCCTACTAAGACCACCACATAAACCAACCAATGTTGACGTGAAGTGGTTTGTGCTAGGTGAAATTCCTTTATCTATTGCACGAAAACCGGGTTATGCGTTTTACAGCGCAGATTGACTTTCGGCTATTATATCAAAAACCGTGTAGAAGAGGCAACCATAAACATAAGATACCATAGTGACTTTCGATTCGACATTCTGGTTTAAAAATTGCCTACACAATTATCTTCTTGAGAGATTTTTTTTAGGGAGGAATTGGCCCGTCCCTTGGGATTTTCACCACACCATCATAATATTTATTAATCGACTATGTTTAAACTAAATTTCGGTGTAAACAATTTAAAGTAATTTATAGATTAAATGTTTCTCGACAGATAAATCACAAATACTTTAGCTTATAAATGTTTATTCTTTTTCATATTAAATTGTTAAATGTACAATACTCAGTTTAGAAATTTGTAATTATTCTTTGTTTTTCCTTCTCGTTTTTATCAATGGTTACGGATACAAACCATTGGGAATAAAATGAGTAATTAATGCTGTGCAATTAACTCTGGATAGGAAAGTACTAGGTACTTGTAAACATAATAGGTATCTTATCCGAGAAAGGAATCTATTGATTTTCGCGGTAAAAGGGTAAAGGGCAAGCTCGCATTAACGAAAACTATTTTTTACGTTCTGTCGGGCTCTCAAATTCAAACTGTATTATTTATTTTAACGAATACATTTTTTCATTCTATAGGCTTTAGTGACCTACGTGTTTCAAGTGCTCGGTAAAATGCAAAATACCAGTATCACTAACTAAAACGGAATTCAACATTGATATTGTGACCCGGATAACCAAAAGGTCGTTTTGTTTTCATAATATTAAATCGATATGGACAGTGCTGTGGTTAAAAATAAAACCAATCGTCCAATAAAATATGCATATATTCCAAGTGCAAAGCCGTGTTGAAAAATCTAACTCGGAGATATACCTAATAGCGATCGAATAAGAGAAACGCCACCAAAATCCCAATTTGCACACGTCTTCACTGAATTCGTCACACTGTGGGCGTAGTCAGGGAATAAGCTTAGACGACACTGTCCTGAGTGGTGGCAAATGTCAGGATTTGTATATGTCAGCGGCTCGACCTACTTACCAAACATGTAATATAAATTTCTTTTCTTGCCGCATATACTTCAGGTAGGTGACGTCAACCTTACTAGTCAAGTAACAAGCTGAAGGTCAATGAAAATTCACAATTTTATAGCTTATTTCGTTATTGGACAGATATAACGACAGACATTCATGGTTGAAAATTATGTTTGAATCCGCTGGCGAAAATATTATTTGTATCAGGTTATGAGCAGGCCTCCTTCTACGATATACATAATAAAATTCCATGGTCAGTCATGCTTCAATTGCTGAATTAAATTCTGGTTGTCTTTTTGTGTAACATTTTAAATTCTACGGTTGATGTATGTTTTCGGATATATCTTGCCACACGTGCTACAGTCATCATCTCTATGCATGTACTTTGTGTTAATAACCAAGTTTTGAAATAAGAAAAATTTTACAAACCAATTCACCCTTAAAAATGGGATGGTTGTATGTCATTTGGGTATAATTTGTATACATGTTTAATAATATGTCAATATTTTAAATGTATTAGATATGTACTGTATGGAAAATTATTTATGTTCTGCTTATTTTGCATTATAGCTTATGCACAAGGCCATGTAAAAATATTTGCTAACGCTCATCCAAATATTTTATAGTGACAATAACCATCAAAGAATTACAAGTATATGCATTTAGACATAAAATCAAATATTATTGGCTCACACACATTACAAAAAAATGTATAGCAATCGTTAAAGTACTATATGACAATTTTAAACTTCAAAAACATCCAGGCTACATCAAAACCCAGTCAAAACGCACAGTATTCTTACTCATACACAATTCATTTCTTGCCTATTTGTCTACTTCCAGTGTCTAGGTTTTTCAGTATTATGATTGTGCAGCTTCACCCGTCGTATGCTAAATACCCATCAAACACTCGCGCTTTTTAACATTTGGGACGATCTGAGATTTTTAATATTTATTCTGGCAATGTATGTCAACGACCACTTGTGATGGTATCATTTAGACACTGGCCAA